>NC_038254.2:52769773-53071447 GCF_000004515.6 Glycine max | reverse complement strand
GAAGGGCTTGTGCTAACTATGTGACAGTTGCCCTTGTTAAGTGATTTTGTCTCCTTAGTCAACCCTGATAACGGATCCTATAACCAAAATTTGATAAATAAGATCAAACACTAAGAGGGTGTTTGATTTGTTTACTATGTTCATTTTTAAATTTTTTTTTTTTATTAATTATAAAAATATCGTCTTGTTTTGCTTTTCTACACATCTATCATTCCCCACAAAAGAAAAAATAAAGCAAAAATAATTTGACAATTATAAATAAACCAAACACACAATTTTTGTTGACTTAACATCTCAATCAGCTTAGAGGGAGAAAGAAAAAATATACAAAGAAAGAATTAGTTTATTTAACCTGAGAGAGCCAGTGTAGACTGTTGGCAGAATGAAAAAAGTTTATGGAATTACTAGGAAAGAGCCTCCCATGGAAGGATCCAGGGGTGGCATTAATAAAGCATGAACCAAATTCATTTCCCTTATCTCCTTGCAATCTTGTATAGAAATCAGGAAGTGACTTGAAGATGGTATTGAAATCATTTCCAAATAAATCATTGAGAAAAAATTGGAATATGGGTGGTTCACGATTCAAGCGGGTGCATGTGGTATCAACAATATCAATAATATTTGATGTCACAAGAAGTGTGTTTGGTCCTACAGAGCAACCTAAATCTGCTACTTTCATGCAGTTTGGAGAAGAATCACGATACAGTCTTGTTATAGTTTCTTCAAGCATTGGTTTGGCTTTAAGCATTAATTTTTTCTGCATTAAGATCAAAGTTAGATCAATATAGAAGGAAATGAAACAAATTAATATAAAGTTAAAAGATAGTATACTTGGAACGAAGAGTTGTTGGCATAACTCCTTTTTCCCGTGCCACCATTCATGTGAAGCAATAGCTCTCTTCCACTTGATGCACCCAATGAACCCATGATCAATATATCAAGTATCACCCTCCGACCGCTGATACATATATATTTTGCACTTCAACATTAGCTTGAGACAATCTCACCTTTTATAAACTACTAAAGAAATTTATATGGACTCGTGATTTGTGTGAAATAGAATGGATAAAATTCAATGAGAAATAGAGCTAGATAGAAATAATTAAAAATAAAAAAGTGGAGATTTTTTTTTATCACGTATTTGAATGAATCGAATTCGAAATGTAAGTTAAAATAATAAATAATGTATATTTACATTGCTTGTTGGTTCGGCCATGCAAAAGAACTAAAGGGACATTAATGTGAACTCAAGTGATAAAGGGTATATGTAAAAAGTAAAAAAAAAAAATATAACTAATAAAATAAATTTAAAACGTGTTGACATATAATTATCAAAAGTACTAAGTTGACAGATGTAAATTGAGGTAGTCATCTCACCTTTTCTCTTACTAAGAAGCTTGTTTGGACCTTTTTAATTATAAATTTGTGAATATTTAGTTTTTATATCTAGTTTATCATTTTGATAGGTTACATGTGCTTATTGATAGATTATTTTGTAGGAATTTGAAATGGATTAAAATAAAATTTGGAGCATTGAGAAAGCTTAAAGTAAAAAGTTATAGTAAATTTGGCTTAAGCCCAAACAGTTTTGGCTTAAGCAAAAATAGAATAGAGCGCAGAGCTAAAGAGATTTAGAATTTGCTTAAGTTTGAAATTTTCGGTTTAAGCAAATTTTCACTAAAGTACTACAATTTTTAGGATTTAAAGTGACCAGCTCATCATTTTAAAGGGAGGGACTTCGTTGCAGGAAAAGACACCATGTGGTGAAGGAAAAGCTTCCTCATTTTCTCATTTCTCCAATCTTCTTTCTCTATCTTATATTTTGGTGCTATCCATAAAAATAAGTAGCTAGATTTCTCCATTGTTGAAATTAGATAGTAACTAAACCTTATTCTCATTCTCTCATGTATTTCTTTTGAAATATGTTTACATATGCATCTTGTTCTTCAATGTTAGTGTTTTACTTCTACTCTTAATGTTTGTTATGATTTGTTATTGAAAAATGTTTTCATAGCTTAATTTTGGAATGAAATTGTGATTAAGAAATACTCTCTTTATCTCTTGAATCATAGTAGAACACCCAATAAACCTCAAAGCTAAGAATAAAATAAAGGTTATTGGTTATCTTTGAGTCATTAAACTTAAAACAAGTTCATTTGTTAAATATGCAAGGGATTGACATTTAATGAAAAAATTTAAGTTTTTTTTCACTTAAGGAATTAGAGATTAAAAACTATATATTATTGAACAATGACAAAAATTAACATTGAATATAAAGTTGGTATTGTGTTTTATTGTAAAGAGAGTTTGATTCGATGAAATCTAACCTTAATAACCTTCGTCGTTTGATTTTTGTTCCATTTTATTATGTTTTTATCCAAAAATATTTCAACTTGTGCTTTTGTTTATTTCATCCTTATGTTGAATGCTATTTTCCTACTTCTATTATTGTTCCATTTGTTAGTTTAATTAGATAGTGAAAATTTATGAATTTATCAAATATTATGTAAGTTTGTGAGAATGATATCTCTTACTTATCGAATATTACTTACCGACTTGATATGTTTGTGGATGAGTCAACATTCACCCATGTGTGTGAGGGCAATTTGAGCCCTAGCTTGTAGCTTCCCTGTGTGTGAGAAGCAAAATATGTTTTTTTTTTTTTTTTGTGTGGGAGGATTAAGATATTGGTTATATATATATATATATATATAGAGAGAGAGAGAGAGAGATTCTTGTGGGGCTCCAAATAATTTTGTGAATTTTGATATTATTAATTTTTTAACCAATCAAATTACATGTTATTTTTTCATTAATTATTTTTTATTTTTTAAATATAATTAAAAATAATTTTAGAAGTTTGAATCCTAAAATCTTTTTAGTTACTTTTAATATTTTTTATAAAAATATTTTTTTTGGTAAAATATAAGACTAGAACATTTAGATGAGTACTCTTCTTTGTTCTTTTCTTTAACCTTAAAGATGCTTTTATTAATTTGTACATAATTTACTCAGTATTAATTACATTAAAGGGGAGGGTGAAATTCACTTCTTTTCTAATTTCTCATGATGTATAAAAATATTCTGACAGTGATTTTGAAATCATTTTATTTATAATTAACATAGTATAGAAAAAGAGCGAATCAAAAACAATATAGAGACTCGTTGAACAGTAACACCGATTAGATCCCCACAGAAAAAACTTAAATATTGATATTTTCACAAAAAAAAAGGTATGATATTGATATTGATTTTTTTTATATAAAAAGTGTTCGAAATAACTAAAAAGATTTTAGATTCAGACTTCTAAAATTATTTTTAATCATTTTATAATTTTAAAAATTTACAATTCTAAAATATAATAATAATCAAGGACTAACTTAAAAATAATAATAAAAAGATAAGATACAATTTTATTGATGAAAAAATTAATAATATTAAAACCTCCAAAATTATTGGAGACACACATATATATTATAACAATATTAAACAACGATTAATCCAAAACATCATTTATGCTACATTATGAGAGATTGATTTGTCCTTGTTGTGTCAGAAAGTTAGAACTAAACTAGTAAAATGCACAGCATCAATTAAGCAAGAAAGGAGAAAAGTCTTACAAACTGGGTCCTGCCTTGCCCTATCAAGCCAAAAGATCTGCTAGGTTCTGCTTCTCTCCTATCTCCCCACTTCTTTGATTTAAAGTGTTCAGTATTTATAGACCCTTTTGGATTCATAATCTGTTTAATTTCTCAGTATCTGTTCAAACACTCCATTAATATAATTATCATCTTATTTACTATATTTATACTTTTTCTTAATTTCTATCTGTCAAATACAATTGTTTTTATTACTCCGTGCCATGCATCGCGCGCGGGCGCGTGCATTATTATTAATTTTTGGTGTTTTGATTGATCTTGCAAAGCCTAATTAATTATTTCTCAAGCTAGAGGACCAGGTCAAATTGCAGTGATGAATTTTCAAAAAAGCCTGTAGATGATGACGATGCTATATATACGCCTTTTTTAATTACAACTTGCAGCGATCAATCTTCAAATTTGGCAGCAAATTAACAACGACGGATCTAGAAGTCTACCTAAGAGGGGGAAAAAGTAATTATTCAACAAATAATAACTTACACGACAATGTATACTGATTTTTTTTTATATAAAATTGAAATTAATTTTTATTTCCAATGATAAAGATAAAAATAAGAAAATGTAATAAAAAATTCTATCTCCATTTTTTTATATTTCAAATGATAAATAAAATAATTAGAAGTCATCAAATCTTACAACAAAATATATATATATATATATATATATATATATATATATATATATATATATATATATATATATATATATATATATATTCTCCCTGCAAATTTTATATGACCAACAAATCTTAAGGTCACAATTTTGCTGAAGGTTTAATGACATTGGCGGAATATTTTGCTACCAGCTTAACATCAAATCATTTTGACGAGTTATCATGATGAGGTGTACGAGGATTTTAATTATTGGATAAGTGAAACCACCAAGCCCGACTTGGATATTAGTCATGGTTTTAAGACATTCACTTTGCATAATATGTGTATTATTTACTTTTTCATTTCTTGTAATCTTTTTGTTTAACTTGATGTGGTTTCTGTTGGGCGCCAAAAAGTTTTTTGTGGGGATAGTTGGCCTTTTCTGGTCGTATATAGCCATTTTTTTTGGAGATGTATATGTCTAACTGTACACCTTGTACAGATATGATGTAAAGTTATACCTTCCTTTATTATACTAATACAAAAATATATTTGTCTTACAAAAAAAAATATTTACTAGCTAGAAGATTGTGTGCAGATTCCTCAAGAAAGAGCTACGAGACACTTTAACATATATATGTCATGATCTGAATGTTCTACCCTTTTGTGATATCAAGCTGCTCACACTTTATTTCAACAAAACTGGTGCAAATGATAGATCGCCATATCAAGATGCTATTCACGTTGATAAGTTTTACTAATCTAAAAGATTTTATACTATCAAAGCTATGATGAATTTATACTATCAAAACTATTCACGCTGGCTAATGTATATGTATACTAATGTTCCAATAAAGTTATTAAAATTATAATTGAAATATAAACAATTATAATGCCTAATCAATTAATTAATGAAAAAATAAGTAAAATATATTATATGGTTTAAAATATAATAACTTGACTTTATTTTAATGATGATGATTTAAACATATTACTGTATAATTAAGTTATTTATATTAATTTTAGATTTCATTATTATTTTATATATATACCAATCTTGATGATTTTATATATACTACTAAAGTTATCCACATTAGCAAATAAGTATATTAATTAATGTTTAAATAAAGTTATTAAAATTATATGCTTAAAATATTTTCGAAGTGTGTTCAGAAGGATTTCAACTAACTGTATACTAGTGTTTAAAATAGTACGTTGTCTGTACAACATATATTTAAAATTCTGAAATGTGTTAGCATGTCTAGAAATTTAATTGACTCACATTTCATAATTTTAAATACATGTTGTATAACAGACTGTGATTGGGCCAGTCTTCTAATTGAAACATAAGTTTTTATTTCATTGATATTGTTTTAAGTAGAAAAATAAGTAAGTATATATTACTACAAGTCATTATTAAGATTTGTGACACACTGATACAGATCTCAAGCTTCAATAAGAGTACGTAGCATCTTCTACTCCATAACTTAATTTCACCAAATCAAATCAAAATCACAAAAGAAAAACTACTTTTTAAGATGTGTCCTTCTATTGAGAAACAGTACTTCTTCAAGCAATTTTTGTCAGGGATATCATCAAATTAGCAGTCTCAAATTTCTCCACCTTCATTATTTGCACAAGTTTCTTCTGAAACCGGATAAATAATTCATCTATAACTTGTGCGTCAAACTTTGCAGATAAGAGAGGCTCCATTGCAGCTCTTGTGTATGTGGCTATGAATTCAGCTCTTATATTTCCATCAAGAAAAACATCATCACCACATTCACTTACACCCTCATCCCTAGGCACCGTGAAAACCTCTAATCTTTGAAGAAACAATGACTCTTCTTCCTTAATCAAATGCCTGATTTCCTCAATTGTAGGCTCATATGTTGGTATGTTAAAAGAGTCCAATTTTG
Source organism: Glycine max (assembly GCF_000004515.6). Lineage (NCBI taxonomy): Eukaryota > Viridiplantae > Streptophyta > Magnoliopsida > Fabales > Fabaceae > Glycine > Glycine max. The sequence continues at coordinate 53,065,276 of NC_038254.2, read as the reverse complement.
CTTCTTCAATCAAACCCTGTAATGTATACCTTATTCTTAATTATAACATGTTATATTTTAAATACTTAATTAATTAATTTTCAACAGACGGTGTTAGTAATTAATAAAAAAAATGTTATATATTTACCTCCGAGAGCATGTCATTCAGTGTAAGGCTTATTACTTCCCAAAGGCTTTTTGAAAGAGTTTCATTTTTGCAAGTGCAAGGTAACACCAAGACCATTGCTCCTCCAGGCACAAGTTCCTCCGAACGTGATTTTAGAAATGATTTAAAACCTTCTTGAAACTGCTTAAAGTAAGCTTTGTATACCTCTGAAGGGCTTGTGCTAACTAGGTGACAATTGCCCTTGTTAAGTGATTTCTCCTCCTCAGTCAACCCAGATAATGGATCCTATAACCAAAATATGATAAATAAACATTGGGTGTTTGATTTGCTTACTATTTTGAGTATTTTCATTTTTGACATGTATATTCTTAATACTAATGATAGAGATATTTGTTTTTTTTTACTTTGGCTTTTATCACCATTTTGTTATCCTAAAAAAGGTGAAAATAATTTGACATTTAATTAAATGTTAGAAATAAAAACAGAAAACAAACCAAACACGCTGTTTTTGTTGACCATAACATCTTAATCAGCTTAAAGGGGAAAGAAAAGCAAAAGAATTAGTTTATTAGACCTGAGAGAGCCAGTGTAGACTGTTGGCAGAATGAAATAAGTTTATGGAATTACTGGGAAAGAGCCTCCCATGGAAGGATCCAGGGGTAGCATTAATAAAGCATGAACCAAACTTGTGTCCCTTATCTTCTTCCAATCTTGTATAGAAATCAGGAAGTGACTTGAAGATGGTATTAAAATCGTTTCCATATAAATCATTGAGATAAAATTGGAAGGTGGGTTGTTCACAATTCAAAAGGGTAGTTGTGGTATCAACAATGTCGATAATATTTGATGTCACAAGAAATGTATTTGGTCCTACAGAGCATCCTAAGTCTGCCACTTTCATGCAGTTTGGAGAAGAATCACGGTACAGTGTGGTTATGGTTTCTTCAAGTATTGATTTGGCTTTAAGCATTAATTTTTTCTGCAATTAAAACAAAGTCATGATCAATATAATAGAGAAGAAAAACGGAACAAATTAATTAATTAATATTAATAGTACAGATAAAATATGTACTTGGAATGAGGAGTTGTTTGCATAACTCCTTTCTCCCTTGCCACCATTCATGTGAAGCAATAGCTCTCTTCCATTTGATGTACCCAATGAACCCATGATCAATCTATCAAGTATTACCCGCTGAATTCTGATATAGTATATGATCTACTTCAACGTTAGCTTTGAGACTATCTCACCTTTTATAAACTAAAGAAATTTATTTGGATTGGTGATTTGTATGAAATAGAAAGGATAAAATTAAATGACAAATAGAGCAGAAAAGGTGTATTATTTAGATAGATCATAGAAATAAAAAAAAATAGACAAATTTATCATCATTTATTTGAATGAATTGTAGTATAAGTGAAAATAAATAAATAATATAAACAAAATTTATACTAATGAAAAAAAAATTAAATTTAGCTAAAAAAATTTAAACTCTTACAATTTTGTTTTTTACTTATTGTCACAACATGCTCGGAGGTTGCGACGAGAGACGAAACATAAATCGATAAAAATCTTTACTATTTTTACAGAACTAGTCATTGAAAAGGTCTTTGTTGGTTTGGAAGTCTACTTATGGATAGAAAAGTGGAAACTGGTCGATCGATTGCACTTTTAATGCATTTGTTAAAAACCTTATCTTTAGTTAATGTGTAAAGTATTAATAAATTTTAATTTTTTATTTAACCTCTTTTATTTGAAACATAAATTATGAAAATGAAAAATCATTATTATTATTATTTTTAAAATTAAGATTTTTTTTTATCAAAATCTCATTATTTACTTTATTTAAAGAAAAATCTTGAAAAATTTAGTTTTACTTCAACAAGAATGATCTCTACACTTCCATAATTTTCCCATGCAGTTAGAAACTTAAGATCACGTAGTTTTTCGCAAAATTATTTATATATTAATTAATTAAAAAACTTAATTTTTATGAAATTAATTTATTTTTTCTTATCTTTAGGCAACAGTTTGATTTCCCTTCGTTCGATTTTTTCTTCTCATAGGAGGATCCGGGTAAAACTATAAGCATGATTCTCGAAAATAAAAGAGGAAAAAAGAAGTTTGGACCAATTCACCTTCGACATTCAATGCATTAATTAGGTCTGGGCCGGGTTATAACATCCCCACCAATAAACATTAAAAGAGTTTCAACCTGAACATGGACGTGGTATCGTGGATGATCGAAACGTTATGCAAATAACTCGTCATCATATCGCATCATTATCACCAGGTAATCTTATACTAATTAGATTTCCTTAATCAAAAGGTAAGGTTGATGAACCCAATGATCCACAAATATTTGAATACAAAGGGCTAAATTCTTGAAATAAAGATAAGCTGCTCAGTTGAGTGTCGGAATTTCTTAACAGATATGGTGTCAAACATATATGCATACAACTGATATTGGAGGAGCATGATAGAGGTTGATGATAAGGAATCAGGCTGACAGGAGTGTATATATATAATCGACGTACCCTTGTGCAGGTTAAAAAAGAAAAATGTATAACTTAATAAAATAAAAAACATGTTCACGTGGCGTGGTGGGGTGGGGGGTCAATAACCCCTCATGCAGAGATTCTAATATAGAAGAGCTGAGTCCAATGATATCAGCAATATGGTATTCTAATATGGACGCATGGATCAAGCTAGCATACCATATATATATATATATATATATATATATATATATATATATATATATATATCTTTTTTTTATATCATTTTCTTTTTTTGTTAACAAGATTATCTATGATTCTCATAGGAGATATAAAAGATTGATCCACTAGATGAAAAAAGGCAGAAGGAAAAAGGAAGGAGGGGAGGTTGCATATTCGAATTTCCCATCTGATAATTATAACAAATTAATATTTACTGATAAAAAAATTACCATTCTCATTACTCCAAAACATTGAGAACTGTTTATTTTTAAACATCATTTGTGTTTGGAAATTAGCATAATGCACAACATTCAGCTAGCAAGAAATTGAAGGATGAGAGAAGTCTTACAATTAAACTGAGTCGTGCCTTGCCCTCTCTAGCCAAAAGATCTGCTGCAAGCTTCCGCTTTTTTCCTATATAGCTCTCCACTTCCTTGATTTAAGTTTTCAGTATTTATAGACCCTTTTGATTGATAAATACTACTATATATTTGTTTGATTTCACTGGGACATGCAACGTGGCTTAGATGAGTTGAGTTATTGCAGTGACCAATTTTCAAATAAGGCGTGATGATTTTACGCCTAGTTGAATTGCAATAATCAATTTTCAAATTAGGCTGCAACTGCAAGGAACAAAGTTGCAGACAGGCAATAATGGAACAGCAAGGCAGCAGCCATATAACCAAACAAATTAAGAACATTGAACACGAAAGAAAACGTTTCTTAGGCCTACATATGTTAATAGGAAAACCTTAGCATTCTAGGCCAAATTGAAGGCATGACTAGACGCCTCCAAGGTTTCAAGGCATGATTCAAAATGTCCATGTAAAATGGTCCAACTTAACATCTTAGGCGAAATTGGTAAATTGAACTTTCATTTGAAAAATTCAATCAATTTCAACTCATAAGATGAATGTTAGTACTTAGCACACTCTCTTTTCAACACTTTTTTTGATTAAAACTGATTAGAAATCACTTATTTTGATGGATCTTATTTCTAAATAAAGATAAAAAATTATTAAATGAGAAATAAGACTCATTAAAATTGATACTTAATAAATTTAAACCAATCACATAAAGAGTATTAAAAAGAGAAAAACAAAGAATGTTGCTAACATTTCTCAATTTGATAATTATATTAATTATACTTTTTACTTTATTGTTTTATGATTTGTGAATTTTGCCTCTCAATATTTTTCAATGCATTTTGTCATTTATTTTCAAATTTTTCTTTTAATCCTTTAGTTGACTATTCATTTTTGTTAGTTGACAATGATGTGATTTTATTAACAGCTAACGAAATATTTTTACATCTACATGTACACGTGACATTGACATGGTTGCTAACAATGTGACTAACATTCAATTTGCACAATTGTTTCATTGATTGTAAATCGTAACCTCTGATGTGAGGGGCGGCTAAGAAGAAAATGCCAAAGATCTATAGGAATTTGTAGAGAAGTCAAAAGAATTACATAATGAGACAATGAGTGAGCAATTAGCTTGTACAATCCACCCATTACTTCAACCGAACCAATCATCATAGAAGTATTTGTTTCCTGTATAAGACAACCAGTGGAAGAGAAAATAAGTTTTATAAGGTAATGAAGAGACAAGTTTTGAAACAGATATCAGATTAAAGGCAAAATCCGGAAGATAAATTAAGATAGAACGACTTAGAAAAAAATACACTGCCAGACTAATGAGCAAAAAGCTGTGGACCCGAGGGTAATCTATAGAAATTGGAAAAATTTTCTAGTATGAAGAGAAAGAAGAAAGGGAGGAGCATACATGGTCATTGACGCCTGAATCAAGTATCCAAGAGGTGGATATAATAATGTTCATTATGGAACTAATGGAAGCATTCTGGTCTGAGTGTTGGATGATGGCTAATAAGGCTTGATATTGTTGTGGTGCGAACTGAAAATTAAAATCATCAGAGGCTCTCACATACTCAGCAATTGTCACTAATAGTTGCTACATTATTGAAAGCAGAAGAAGAATGTTGTTGATTAGATGAATTGTATGGCTAGGAATTATAGGTCTGCAACGAATTCTCAAACTTCTAATCGCTGGTTACATGCTGATCTTGGCTTGAAATGTTAGCTAGATTACCAACTTCAAGATTCACATTGAAACTCCCACATCTGAAGTGCATTGCATGTGTAAAGTTTCAACACAAAAGATAAGATGGATGGATATTGAGAATTGAATTTTTATCACTAAGGTTTAGGTGATTTAAATGTAAATTGAAAAATTATATTTTACTAGATGAAGATTATTTGAATAGATACATTAGAAGTTATTTTTGTTTCAACATCCAAGATAATTTATTTACTATAGTTGGCGCAATCTTCATTATAAATAAAAAAGAGAATTAGTGGAGAAACAACACATGTAGATAGAGTGCGTAAGAAGAGAGATTATGAAACAAAATCACTTTGTTGAGTGAAAAGTGTCTTTGTGTAAGAGTGCTATCATTTCTTGTAACCATTGAGTGGGGTAGATGCACTATTTGGGGTGAGTTACAATCTTGTAATCATTTTTGTGATAGTAAAATATTTTTTTAGACGATTTCGTGGACGTAGACAAGAGGTGTCGAAACATGTTAAATTCTTGTGTTTGTTATTATTTTTCTATGGTGTAATCTTTGTTGTGTTCTCAAGATCCGTTGTGGGTGTGAGTAATTTTATTTGAGTGAGTGATAATTACCGAATAGCATGAATACTTTGTGGCATATGAACAAATTGGATGTAATCTGAAATTATCAAATACAATTTGAAATTTAGTGAAATAATTTGTTATGCTGAAAGTTCCCCATGCTTCATGCTTGAGATTTCTTGTTGTATATTTTCAACCCTCTTAAGAACTGCATTACTTGGTCTTGTTTCTTTCACTTCACATCTGAAGTGCATTGCATGAACACTTTGTGGCGCATGAACAAATCGGTTCTAGTCTGAAATTATCAAATACAATTTGAAATTTAGTGAAATAATTTGTCGCTGGAAGTTCTCCTTGCTTCATGTTTGAGAATTCTTGTTGCAAACCATAAATACAAATTAGGTACCCTTGAGAAAATCTTTGATACCTTATCAAAGAAGGCACAAAGCCAGAACATGAAAGAGAAACAAACTTTTATATTATTATGACTTCGTGGCAATACACGAATGTTTCTATACAGGAAAAACTAAAAGGAAAAGCTAATAACCCCGACTGACTAATAGAAAACAGATTTTAACAACCAAACTAACTTAACTGACTATTATTAGCTGAGAAGATCTTCTATTGAACAACACCTCTTCAAGCATTTTTGGTCATGGATATCATAAAAGTAGCACACTCTAATTTCTCCACCTCCATTAGTTGCACAACTTTCTTTTGATACCTGATGAATACTTCATTTATAACTTCTTCACCAAACTTTGTGGAAAGGAGAGGCTCCATTGCTGCTCTTACGTGCTTGGCCATTAATCCGGCTTTTATATTTCCATCAAGAAAAGAATCATCACCAGCTTCATTTATGCCTTCAACCCAAGGCAAGATTAAAATCTCTAGTCGTTGAACAAAGAATGACCCTTCTTCTTGAATAACATGCCTAATTTCTTCAACTGTAGGTTCATACACTGGTATGTTAAAGGAGTTCAATTTTTCTTCTTCAATCAAACCCTGTGGTGTATATATTCTTAATTATAATGTGTAACTTTTTAATGACTTAGTCAATTTCAAGAGATACCTAATGGAAATTAGTAAAAAGAAAATGTTATTTACCTCCAAGAACATGTCATTGAGTATTAGACTAATTAATTCCCAACCGGTTCTTCTTGGAGTTTCATGATTGCCGAGAACCACCAAGAGCATTGCTCCTCCAGGCACAAGTTCCTCTGAACGTGATTTCAGAAACAATTTAAAATCTTGTTGAAACTGCTTAAGGTAAGCTTTGTATACCTCTGGAGGGCTTGTGCTAACTATGTGACAATGGCCCTTGTAAAGCGATTCTGCCTCCTTAGTCAACCCCAATAATGGATCCTACAACCAAAATATGAGATAAATATATAAACACAAGCATTTAGAGTGTATTTGATTTTTTTACTATATTCATTTTTAACATGCATGTTTTTACTTTTCAACCATTTCTTAATCTCAAAAGAAAACAAAATAAAGGGAAAACAATTGCACATTAGTTTAGAAGTAGAAACAGAAATCAAACCAAACACAATACTAGTTTTGGTCGACCATAACATCTCAATCAGCTTAGAGGAAAACAGAAAAGTGATTTGACCTGAGAAAGCCAGTGTAGACTGTTGGAGGAATGAAATAGGTCTATGGAATTACTGGGAAAGAGCCTCCCATAGAAGGATCCAGGGGTTGCATTAATAAAGCATGAACCAAACTTGTGTCCTTTATCTTCTACCAATCTTGTATGGAAATCAGGAAGTGACTTGAAGATGGTATTGAAATCGTTTCCAAATAAATCATTGAGATAAAATTGGAATGTGGGTGGTTCACAATTCAAGATGGTGCATGTGGTATCGACAATGTTAATAATATTTGATATCACAAGAAGTGAATTTGGTCCTACAGAGCAACCTAAATCTGCCACTTTCATGCAGCTTGGAGAAGAATCATGATACAGTTTCATTATAGTTTCTTCAAGTATGGGTTTGGCTTTAAGCATTAGTTTTTTCTGCAATAAATTAAAATTAGAGTTGGATCAATGTACAAGAAAAGGAAACAAATTTAGTGATAAAAAAAGATAGTACTTGTAGCAAGCTGTTGTTTGCATAACTCCTTTCTCCCTTGCCACCATTCATGTGAAGCAATAGCTGTCTTTCCGTTGTTGCACTGAATGAATCCATGATCAATGTGACAATGTCTATCAAGTATCATCCACAATGACTGGTTGGTATATATATATATATATATATATATATATATATATATATATATATATCTTCTACTTCAACATGCGATTCTGGAAAATAGAAGAGGAAATACTAAGAGTTTATTCTAGCGAAAGAGACTAGTCTCTCCTAATGTAGCAACCAAGTTTGAATCCCAGTGAAAGATGTGCTTATAGTACCCAATCTTATCTCAAACAAAATGGCCTGTGATCCGAAAATAGATACCTATAGAAAAAAAAAAAGAAAAAAAAAGCTTGGATTCAATTCAGCTCCTTGCTCCCACATTCAATGCATCAGATAAGGGTTAGGATCTCCCCACCAACAAAAATTAAAATAAGAACATAAAAAATGATATCTAAAAGAGAATATCACTCTTTCTGATTTGGGATGAAGGCTTATCTTCTGTAGTCCCATACCCTTATCTTACTCCAGAGCTTAAGTTGATATTATTCTACTCTCTCTATCTTACTCTTTTTTAAATTAAATATTTATTCTATATAAATAAAATTTAAATAAATAATTTTTTAAAAATATGTAAATTATATTATAATTAAAATTTGTCATAAATAATATTTTTTAATATATAAATTATATTTTAGATTTAGGATAAATAATTTATATTATAATATAATATAATGTTGTTATTTTTAATTGTTGATATTTTTCAAAAAAATTATTGAAATTTAAGTTATAACTAAAGATAATAAATTGACAGATAGAGATTTTAAAAAATTCCTAAAAATGATTTTGTTAGAGAAGAATAGCTCAAAATACTGTCACGAGAGAAAGACAGTTAAAAAATACTCTTGCTTAAGATATTTGTTTAAAATAATTACTTTAGTTTATACATATTGATTTTTTTTCCAACAAGATTAACCACGATATATTCTCGTACATCCAAAGCATTGAAAACTTATTTATTTTTAAACATCAATATTTGTGTTCGGAAACTACGTTTAGTGATTGATTTGTCCTTGCTGCGTCAGAAAGAGTTAGAAATAACATAATGTGCATTTAAGCAAGAATGAGAAAATTCCTACAAACTGAGTCTTGCCTTGCCCTATCTAGCCAAAAGATCTTCTATAGCTTCTGCCTTTTTCCTATCTCTCACTTTCTTGAGGTAAGCTTTCATTATTTATAGACCATCGCCTTAATTTGGATTGATAATATAACTGTTTATTTTCACTGGTCAACTTGGCTTAGATTCAGTGAATTGAATTGATCAATTTTTTTAATAAAAAAAAACGTGATGACGTTATTTACGCCTTATTTTTAATGGCAGTGACAAATTTTCAAACTAGGCTGCAACTTTTAATTAATCACCGTTCCAGGCCGGGAATGGAATAACAATAGTACTCAACAGCCATCTCGAATTCCCAATTGGTCCCTGGATATCAAACAAAGAACCTGAGAGAAAATGTTTCTCAAAAGTCAACTTCTATAATAATAGCTACGTACTATAAAAGTTACATTAAAGGTAGTTTCTAGATTCATGCATGAATTCCTTTTAAACTCTAAAAGGAAAAAGTCAAGTATTTTTAACTTTTGAGCCAAAGTGACCATTCTGCAAAGTGAAAAGAAAATGACATTAGTAACATTTGGGACTCAAGTTAACCCAATCGGATTTATTGAATAATTAGTGATAATTCCAAATCAAAACAACCTTCTAATTGTGACTCAAATCAATTTGATTAATGTACTGTTTGACAACCTCGTTCAATTTTGCATCTCCGAACATTAATAATGTTCAAAACTCACTTATATGCATCACAATTTTTATTTTATTTTATCTCAGGACATAAGTTTTTATTTCAATTACTATTTCCAAGTACAACATAAGGTTTTTTTTCCCATACATATAATAACAATTTTTTTTATCAAAACATACAAATTCTCCCATCATTTACACAAATATACATATTTATTATTCACATTATAAATTTAGGTTGGGGGACTTGAATCCAATTTGAACTTACACTATGATTTGCTATTTTTTTTTAAAACCCAAATGAGAATTTAGATTCTCCAACCCGAATTTTCAATGTGATTTTTTTATTTTTTAAAAATAATTTTTAGAAATATTTATAAATAAAGGAAATTAATAAAATTAGAGAAGATTATGATGTAATTTTTTTGTTACGATATATGTATTTTTTAGTCAAATTTATATGTCGTTGACGGGTTTGTTTTGTTATGTATGTTAATTAAAAAAATAAGAAAATTAGTTAGTAATATTAAAATAAATTAAAAAACACAATAATAAATATAGTTGATACATGTTTCTTATAGAATACACATAAAATTAAATGGTGCGGTGACTGAGATGATAGACGAGAATAACGAAACATACTAAAAATACAATTGTAACACAAATATGATGAAACTAATGATAGTCTTAAAGATTTTGTATAAGAAACATGTCTTCTTCCATTTGAGTTATTAGCTTGTTAAAAATAACTAAAATTTCTATTGGACAGAAACTAATGCAAATCTTCAAAACTACTAATTTACATTATACTATTTTTAACTAATTTTGTTTAATTTCAAAATCTTCTCTAATCTTATTAATTTCCTTTATTTATATTTCTAAAAAATATTTTTTAAAAATTTTAGAAAAATGAAAAAGCACGTTGAGAATTCGGATTGGGAGGATCCGAATTCTCGATTGGGTTTTAAAAAGAATTGGCAAATCACAATAAAAAATTTGAGTCCCTCCAACCCGAATTTATAGTGTGAATAGTAAAGATGTATATTTGTGTAAATAATAGGAGAATTTGTATGTTTTGGTAAATTTTTTTATTGTTGTATGTATGGAAAAAAAAAATCCTTATGTTCTACTTGAAAATAGTAAGTGAAATAAAAACTTATGCAGTGAGATAAAATAATTGTGATGCATATAAGTGAGTTTTGAACATTATTAGTGTTCGGAGATGCAAAATTGAACGAGGTTGTCAAACAGTACATTAATCAAATTGATTTGAGTCACAATTAGAAGGTTGTTTTGATTTGGAATTATCACTCTGATTATTCAATAAATTTGATTGGGTTAACTTGAGTCCCAAATGTTACTAATGTCATTTTCTTTTCACTTTGCAGAATGGGTCACTTTGGCTCAAAAGTTAAAAATACTTGACTTTTTCCTTTTAGAGTTTAAAAGGAATTCATGCATGAATTTTGGTAATAAAAAAAATGTTGTATATATGGGGAAAAAATCAGAACATGCATAAGTCTTTTTTAAGCTTTGGGACGTACTGATACAGATCTTTTCAACAAGGGTACCTTCTTCTACTCAACTTTAATTCAAATCACAACAAATTCACAAAAGAAAAACTAGATTTTGATAAGATCCATTGAGCAACACCTCTTTAAGTGTTCTTTTTTGTCATGGATGTCACGAGCATATCATACTCCAATTTCTACACCTTCATTAGTTGCACAAGTTTCTTCAGAAACCTGATGAATAACTCATTTATAACTTTTGCCTCAAACTTTGTGAATAAGAGAAGCTCATTACAGCTCGTGTATTTTTGGCTATTAATTCGGCTTTTATTTTTTCATCAAGAAAAGATTCATCACCACCTTCATTTATGCCTTCAACCCAAGGAAAGATTAAAATCTCTAATCGTTGAACAAAGAATGACCCTTCATCCTGAATCACATGCCTAATTTCTTCCACTGTAGGTTCATACCCTGGTATATTAATTAAAAGAGTTCAATTTTGCTTCTTCAATCAAACCCTGCAGTGTATACCGATTATAATGTGTTATATTTTAAAGTCAATTAATTTCAAGAGAAACCAATTGGTAATTAACAAAATAAAATCGTTGTTTACCTCCAAGAGCATGTCATAGAGTGTTGGGCAAATTACTTCCCAAAGACTTCTATAGGAGTTTCATTTCTGCCAGGAAACACCAAAATCATTGTTACCCCATGCACAAGTTCCCCCCAACGTGATTTCAGAAACAACTTAAAGCCTTCTTGAAACCGCTTAAGATAAGCTTTGTATACTCTGGAGGGCTTGTGCTAACTAGGTAATAGTTGCCCTTGTTGAGTGATTCAACCTCCCTAGTCAACCCCAATAATGAATCCTATAGGCAAAAACACCAAAAATGGTCACTTTTACATTTTATTTACCAAATAGGGGCTGCTTTGCAATTATTTACCTGGGGGGTCTGTTTTTTTATTACAAAGCGCCCCCCAGGAAGGCGCTTCCATGGAACACGCGACACGTGGCACAGCGCGGCGCACGAGACAGCAGCAGGGTAGCGCCCCTGACGCGGGCGCGTCTGGTAGCGCCCTGCTGCTGGGCGCGACTGGTAGTGCCCAGCGCGTGGGCGCGACTGGTAGTGCCCCTGACGCGGGCACGACCCAGGCGCGTATTTTTTAAATATATTTTAATAAATTAAGCTGATTAACGATTAAATAATTTAAAAAAATATTTGTCATTTAATTAAGTTTTCTAATTTACGACGAAACTCAATTAAATTGTCATTTAATTAAGTTTTCTATGGTATAATATGAATTTTATAACTTTATAAAATATGAAATTTCCAGGTTATGATCTTTTGTTTCTTAAAAAAAAATAAAAAAGTTATGATCTTTTGGAACTTTATAGCATATAACAGATGACTCATTGAATTGATAGTAAAATATTGATTCAGTACGTTGGTTTAGTTTAAACGTCTCTTAACATTAAAAAAAAAGAAATTAGATTTAGACCCACTAAAAAAATACATTTTCTCCCAGACTCAACGGAACTGGGAAGGGGGGCGTGTATTTTTTTTTAATTTAAATGTTTAATTTTGTTAAAATACAATTTTTGTTCCTCTATTCTCTTATATTTGTACTTTTAGTCCCATTATTTTTTAATGGAGATATTTTATTTTTTACTTTTAAAAAATCAACAATTTTAATTTTTGTGATCAATTTTAAATGTTGACATAAGTATTCTATAAACCTTAAGTGATAACTATTTATTTATTATATACATGTCAAATATTTTTTTAAATTATTTAATCGTTAATCAGCTTAATTTATTAAAATATATTTAAAAAATACATAGGCACCTGGGTCGTGCCCGCGTCAGGGGCACTACCAGTCGCGCCCAGCGGCAGGGCACTACCAGTCGTGCCCAGCGGCAGGGCGCTACCAGACGCGCCCGTGTCAGGGGCGCTACCCTGCTGCTGCCTCGTGCGCCGCGCTGTGCCACGTGTCGCGTGCTCCATGGAAGCGCCTTCCTGGGGGGCGCTTTGTAATAAAAAAACAGACCCCCTAGATAAATAATTGCAAAACAGCCCTATTTGGTAAATAAAATGTAAAAGTGACCCTTTTTGGTGTTTTTACCGAATCCTATAACCAAAATTGATAAATAAACTCAAACATATATTTAGTTTTTTCTCCACCATAACATCTCATTTAGGTTGGTGACTAAAAAAGAATAACTTTAATTGACCTGAGAAAGCCAATGTAAACTGGTGGAGGAATGAAAAAAGTTTATGGAATTACTGGGAAAAAGCCACACCATGGTAGGATTCAGGGATGGCATTAATAAAACATGGACCAAAGTTATGACCCTTATCTTCTACCAATCTTGTATAGAAATCAGGGACTGACTAATTAAAAATGGTATGGAAATCGTTTTCAAATAAATCATTGAGATAAATTTGGAATGTATAGGTGGTTTATGATTCAAGCGGGTGCATGCTGTATCAACAATTGTCATTAATATTCGATGTCACAAGAAGTGTGTTTGGTCCTACAGAACAACCTAAATCCACCACTTTCATGCCTTTTGGAGAATAATCGCAATGCAGCCTCGTTAAAGTCTCTTTAAGTGTGAGTTTAACATTAAGTATTACTTTCGTCTGCGATAAAATTAAAATTCTATCAATATATAGAAGAAAAGGAAGTTAAAAAAATTACAAAAGGTGGATTGAATGGATAAGAAAAAAAGGAAAGAAGAGAAAAATCATAAATTTAATCTTTTCTATCAACAAAATTAATATTTATCGATATTTTAAAAAAAATGATAAACTATATAGTTAATTCAGATTAAATATAAAGGCAGTGCACTATTCATGTGAAATAATAGGTCGCTTCCCGTTGATGCACCGATTGCATACATAATCAAGTATTACCCACCCAGTGTCGTTTTGTTCTTATTATGTATTAGTATGAAATAATCTCAATAAAAAATAATGATTAATTTTGATTGGGGACTAATAGAACACATAAATAAATATTTTTTTAATATGATTTATTTTATACTTAAGGATCAAGTAAGATTCAAACATTTAATTACATAATTAAAGATACAAACTATTATCACTTGTGTCAATTGTTATTAATAATATCTATGACTGATTAATGTATCACTAACTTAAGCTTGATTTTGGATAAACAACTAGGAAGATAATAAATGCAATTATTAAGTTCAAATGAATCTGTACCAAAAAAGTAAGTTATGATAAATCAATGGTCATACCAAATTATTCACTTTTTAACCAACAACCGTTTGGTTCACATAATTGATAATAACTTGTGTTTTTTAGTTTATATCTTTTAGTTAAATAATTCAAATTGATTTTTTATTGGTCCTTGTATATGAAATAAGTCATGTTAGAAAGAAAATATTCATTTTGTATATATTCATAGTATTGAAGATTAATCATTACTTCTCAAGCATCTACTGTGTTGTTGGTGTATTAATTAATTTTTTTAACATTTTTAAAAATTAAAACAGTTAAATATTTGTTTTTTTAGTATTTTCATTTTTATTAAATTAATTTTAATTTTCTTATTTTATAAATATATTTTATCATTTGACAGGATAACTAGTCTTAAATAATAAGCTAAAAGCAAAGTAAAAATTAACAAACAACTTCAAATTTTTGTTTTAAGTTCTTATTTTTAGCTTTAACTTAATAGTTATAACTTTTAAGCCAAAAAAAAATGGGATAAATATATCCTTAGTCTCCCTATATATACATAATTTCATGTTATTAGGAATGGACAAAATAGATCAACTGAATCGAACTGTTGTAGAATTGAACTAAACTGTAAAAGTGATTTAGACAAACTGAATTCAACTATTTAACAATTTGGGCGAATTGAATCAAAGCATACTACTCCAAATAGCTTTTGAATTGTCCAAATTGTTTGAACTATTCTTAGTAGATATCTTATTTTGAAGCATATTATTTACAGACTTTAATCTCATAAATTACAATTCGGTTTGGGTGAATACCAGTTCAACTTTTATTCAAAATCATTTATTTTTTAGTTTAGTTCGATTGGATAGTTAGTTCAAACCATTTCATATTGATTTTTTAAGGTTAAATGTCATTTTTGGTTCAATAATATTATGTTTTAGTATTTTTTTGTTTTGGTATATTAAATTTTAAAAGTCTAATCCTGATTCTTGATTCTTTATGTTTTTAAAAATTTTATTTTAATTTTTCTTGTGTTTTTTGTTAATAACGTTTAAACACTATTAATGTTTTAAAATTTAAAAGAAAATTAATTTAAAACAAAGACAACTACAATTTTTAGCCATCAGTGTATACAACTCATACTTTATCTCTTCTAAAAAAGAGTCATGCATATAAAAATATTTTTTTAAAATTATGTTTGCTTATTTGTTGAGACAAGTCATAAGTAAAAAATTATATTTGTTTTTTATTATAAGAAACAAGTTTTAAAATAACAAAGGTAGCATGACTTAATTATAATATTTACAATTTTTAAAATAAGTCTAGCATGCTGAACATGATATATTACCTTTCATATACATTGTTGTATGATGAATTGATTAACACCTTTTTTTCTTTTCTTTCTTCTCTAGTTTGTTTTCTTTCTCTTTTATTCGACAAGCAGTTCCACACTATACCGGAAATGGATCCACTCCATTTTCTTTTTCCTCACTTTCTTTCAATCCTTTCATTTTTTTAAGCTTTTGGAAAAATAAATCAAATGGAGATGATAAACACTTTATAGAAATTAAAGTAACATTTATTTTCTCAAAAGCTTAGTAATAAAAGAAATGGAGAGAATCTAAATCCCTTAACTCAATATTCCTACTTACACCCTTTCCTCATTAATTACTCTCAAATATCTTATCTCCAACCCTTAATTTTCAGGTGCCCTAAGCGGCTCTATACCAATAGATTATGGATTTAGGCTGAAAGGGTTTAGGAAAGGAAATTGTGGGTCACCTACGTACGTGTTGTATCATATGCAGAATCCTATGTATGACATATCGAAAGAGTTGAAAAGTCTCCAAATCGTATATAATTGGGATTGGGAGACAAGATAATCTCGGTCACTAGATTTTCATAAGCAGGCCCAGTCCTGATCATAGGTCAAGGAAAGAGATGAAAAGCCGCTCCAGACACTTTAATTTAGAACTTCCGTGCTTCACTAAAGTGCATGTTAATTTCAAATGTGAAGTTTTTTTTTTTTAATTAAATTACATGCCTAATGTGTGAAGTATAAACCAAGAAGAGAATGAGAGAACGAAAGACACTATCACTTTTTCCAATACTCATAAGATAGAAAAAGAGATAATTCATAACATTTATTATTTACGAATTAAAATAATTAAGAATATTTTGATAAAAAATAATTAATATAAGAAATAATTAAAAAAAAACTTATAAACAAAGACAATAAGTAATAAAGAAGAGTTAAATGGTTTTTTGTTGTAAAATTTGTATTTAGGTTGTTAGCTTGCTCCAACTAAAAAAACAGGTGTAAGTATGTTAATTAGAATCCCCATATATATGGAATTGATTTTTATATTCGACTACTGCTTATTAAACCGTTAAGTTGATATACCATATGCATTTAAGGAGAATGAAGTTCATCACTTCTTAAAAGGAGAATATCCAAATAAAAAGGGATGTGAGGGAGACTAGAACAATGAGAGCACAAATAGACTTTAATATATATATATATATATATATATATATATAAAGGGGTTTTTGGTGAGAGTAATAATAAATTAATTTAAAGATGAAAAACTAGTTAAAAGTAAAAAAAAAAATAGTTAGAAACTAAAATTCAGTTGTTGAGAGCATGTTTAATAGAGATTTTTTTTGGGTTTCTTAAGTGAAAAAACTGTTTCTTGTCGTTTCTTTTCTATTGGAGTAAATCTATGTGATGGGGAGAGTTTCTTAAAAATAATATTTGTATTTTCTACAAGAAACTATTTCTTACCGATAAAAATAATATTTATCTTATTGTTTTTTTTTTTTCAATGTCATTGTGTTTAATTATTTAATAACTCAAAAAATATAAAAATATGAGTTTCTTGAAGTTTCTTAGAGTTTCTTATTATTTGAACAAAATTGTGTATGAATTTTTTATGAATGATATGATACTTTGAGACCATTAAAAGTAACTTAAGAAACTCACTTAAAAACATTTCATTGAAAATACTCTTGAGTTAGCTTATGAATTAAAACTGTTTGATAATTATTATTTTTAAATAGTCGATAAGTGTAATATTAAAAAAAAACTTGTTTCTATGATTTTTTGTAATATAAATGTTAATTTTATGTTGTGGAAAACCCATGTGTCTAACATAGATTTATCTTTGGATTTTCTTTGTGGTATGCCAGAAGTTACGGCCTAGGTTGACAAATCATATTGTTTTCAAATTTTTTTCTTAATCCTTCAGTTCATTAGAAAAAAAGATTCTAACTAATTCGAAATTTGATTAAAAAGTAAATAAAATTTGATTAAAAATTATTTTTTACAAGGATCAAATTCAGATATTACTCAAACAATTCAATTAACATTAATTTTAGTTCATTAATTACTTGTGACCAATCACTTAGTACATCATTTTCATTTGTTTCTACTTGTTGGACATCACAAGTTCAATTAACTAGTTTAAGAAGAATTTAACAATTCTCTTGCGTAGATTCAATTTCCTCCATATTTGAGTAAGAAAGTTGGAGGAGTTATTTATGTTAATCCATGTTAACGATAATGAAAACGTTAAGAGGAGTTCATACATTTACTTTCTCTTCTATCTCATCGTCCACTTTTTTTTTCTATTTCTCTCATCATTTTACATCACATCATCCGCCTTATCTATCACTTTCTCTCTCTCTTTCTCTTTTTTCTTTTATCTCTATCTCTCCTTTCTTTCCACTCATACACCCCAAAAATCCATATACCCCAGAAATAGGATGTACGTTAATTTGTTTTTCCATGTTAAGATGTCTTAATAAATACAAGGTGTCCTTGTCTAACGTACACCTTCGACCTTGCAACTTGTAAGTGACCGCTTCATGCATTTTACTTTTTATTCTTTCTATTTCATACAAAAAAAAAAAAATAGTTTATAAAAGGATGACGATCGATCCTCATGCTAAAGTTGAATTAGGATATATGTAGGTGGCTGATATATACTTGATCATGGATTCATTCGGTGCATCAATGGGAAGACATCAGCTTTGCCCACTAGATTATCTTGTTGCTGATAACAAGGGGGTCCATATTTTGGAGCGATTAACTTTTTCTAATAGAAATTTTGATGTGATAAGTTGTTCCTATCTTACCTAATTCCAGTTACTTTTCTAATTTAATCAGAATTGAAGGTCACTTGTCTTCCTCAACTGTGAGGAGCGAAACATCGAAAATCAAATCTATTTATGTGAGAACGAGGAAAACAAGAATTTTGGTAGAATCAGACCTGATGGAGTTGTCATTAGAAGTCAGTGGGATGTTAGGGTTTCTTACACATTTGTTGAATTTGAAGAAAATGCTGAAAAAGAAAATCAAAATCTAAAGATGTTGAAAAAGCTACCCAAAATCAAAGTTCTTAGTTGGGGCTGAGTACACGTACAGCCAACCAAAGTATGAAAACCTGAACAACAAAGGAAAAACCCACTCTGTCGTCATGTCCTATTAGGGCTTGAGGAAGAAAATAAAATAAAAGACAAACAAAATAAATAAAATATTGGTCACAATATGAATAATTAACTACTTAATTTTCCCTAATTTAAATTAATACTTATTTTAATAATGCTTTAAAATTAATTATTACCACGTACTTATTTAGATTAATAAATTCAGTTTGAATCAAAATAATAAATATTATCTCTCATTTATTAAATAGATTTATTTTTATAATATTTTTCTGTAAAAAATAATTCCTCTCTTTCTGAAAAAAATATATATTTAAATGTCATAATTATATTTATAAGTTCTTCATTTCCTATAATATTTTCCCTAAAAAAATAACACCACCGCAAACACCTAACATATGCTTTTGGTTTCACATGCTTTTTATTTCACATGGTCCTTCAATAGTTATTGCCCTGACATATGAATATAATTATGGCATTATAAATTATTTTATTTTAATTTTCAGAAAGAGAAAAATTATTTTTTTAGGGAAAAATATTACAAGAAATAAATCAATTTAATAAATGTGAGAGAATATTTATTATTCTGATTGAAAGTGATGAATCTATTAATCTAAGAAATAATAATAATTAATTTGGAAGAATTAATCATTAAAATAAGTATTAATCTAAATAGGTAACATTAAATAATTAATTACTCTTATGATGTGTAATGTTTCACACGTTAGAAAAACTGATAAAATATATATTATTAAATAAGTTATATATTCCTTTTTAACTTGATGAAATTAATTAGGATGCAAAAATTTAGAGGAAAACGGCTATATGCTCAACATCTTGATAGAACTTAATTAGGGTGGTTCTGGCAGAAAAAAAAAATGGAGGTGAAATAAAAAAAGACAGTATAAATAAAGAAAAAAATAGCAAATGGAGGAGTGTGTTTGGTAAAGTAGAAACAAAGAAGAAAAGAAATTTAAAAAAAATGTGAATTTCACGTACCTTTTTATTAAGGAATGGTGTCACGTAAGAGTGTGGGGGCCTTTGGCCTCCTTAATTTTTTTATACATATGATGAGATATATAAATATTTGAGTAATTAATTTAAATTTTGGAGTTAAATAATAATATTTAGGTGTTATTTTTTTATAAATATTTATTCTCCTTTTATAATATTTATTGTGAAGATAATTATATATTTTTATTTTTAAATAAATATATTTTTTCCATGTTGTATTTATTGTGGAGATACATGATTGTATTTTTTTTCTCTATTTAGCTAAAATATTTTAATATATATCATTTATTTTTTCAATATATTTTTCTTTTATCATCTATTTTAAAGGATACAAATAATTACACTTACAAGTCTTTATTATCCATCCATTAATATTGATAATTTGAAAATTAAAAATCATTTATTCACAATTGCCAATAGAATAATTAAGTTTAATTACGAACTCTATATAAAGGGTTGGTAATTTGAGGTTTGAGACTCATTAACAAATATTTTTCTATTTTCAATCACTTAATCGTGTATATATAAGGGATTGGTAGTTTGAGGTTTGATGACTAATATTTATGATCTTGGGTCTTAAAAAATGCTTAACTTGTTTTCTGTTTAAATATATTTTCTATTTTTTTTAGTTGGTCCCCCTAAACTTTAAACCCGGCTCCGTCTCTGATTATATTCATCCCAAAATAAAAAAGAATTATTCTAAATCTAAAACAGTATATTATATATATATATATATATATATATATATATATATATATATATATATATATATATATATATATATATAATATTGAAAATTTTAAGAGAAAAGTTAGGGGGGCTCCCCCCCAACGTATGTCCTTCCCTGGCGACCCTAAGTTCGATATGTCATACATAGGATAGGATTCTGCACATGATACAACACGTAACACATGGCTGAGACACACAATTAATTTCCCAAACTACCCTTTCATCGCATGGATGCAAATCCACAATCTATTGGTATTTAGGGTCCCTGATAATTAATTTGGGGGTCAGAGATAAGACAAGGAATGTGTGAGAGTGATGAGGAAAATGTGTAAATAAGAAAAGTGAGAGGGTATAGAGTGGAATAGAAAAGAAAGAAGACAAATACAGAAGAAAGGAAGGTATATTACTCAATTGATTGCACAACTTTAAAATAGAAAAACTGCATACGAATTCTGAATGAAGAAAAAGGATGGAGATGCGGGGTATCGATCCCCGTACCTCTCGCATGCTAAGCGAGCGCTCTACCATCTGAGCTACATCCCCATTTCGTTTTACATTATCTCAAAGATATATATCACCAATGTTATATGCTATATTGGGATAACATGCGACCACCACCCAAACAAAATTATATATTTAAGTTGTAATATATTAATAAATGTATCGTAGGCTATGACTTATGTGGGGAATGAAAATTAGTCAATAAAAATTAATTATTCTACCTCTTTCCCACAAATTTTTATGATTAAGGTTAATGTATAAAAATAACTTAATTATTATTTTGGTTCCTTTATTTATTTAAAATGTTTAATTAGATATTTTTATTTTCAAAATTTTAATTAGGTCTTTTATTTTTCAAAATACCTCAATGGTTCTTTATGCCACAATTTTCAACTTAAGGCAATTAGTCTCAATTGGACAAAAATATCATAGTATTTTAAAAAATAAAGGGTCTAATTAAAAACTTTTAAAAATAAAAAGATCAAATTGATAATGAAGTCTATATAAATTAAGGAATATTTAATGATGTAAAATATTACTATATTTGAGTTAAAAAAAATTATTTGATATTTCATTTTCAGTTACAATAATTATTTATGATAATTAGAATAAATTATAATATTGATTCTCCTATATTTTTAAATCCGTAATTGTAGTTTTTTTATTTTAAAATAAAGACATTTAACCTTCCAATTTTTTAAAATTAATAATTTTGATCTGATTTTTAATGTAAGATCATTAGTCAATATGAGTTAGGTTCAAACCCAACATCCAATATCATATCAAAGTCTATCCAAACAAATATTATTGAATATATGAAACCACATGCTATTGGATCATCATCGCACCAATTAAAAATATTAACTTTAATAAAATTCACATTTGAGATCTCCAATCCTCAAAATGAAGAGAGTATTAAAAATCTTATATTAACAACTAATATTACAAGCAAATTAATATAAGCAACCCTTATATTATTGGTGTATGACCATATCCTAATGGATAGAAAGGGAAAAAATGTTGTCTACTAATTAACACACAGTTGTTCATCTTTTATTATGATATGCCTTGTCCTTACTGCTCCATAACTTTATTTGAACAAATAAAAAAAAAATCATAAAGGAAGAAAAACAAGTTTTTAAGATCTTTTATTGAGCAACATCTTCAAGCAGTTTTTATCATGGATATCATCAAAGTAGCCCACTCCGATTTCTCCACCTCCATCAGTTGCATAATTTTCTTTTGAAACCTGGTGAATAGTTCATTTATAACTTCTGCACCAAACTTTGTGGACAAAAGAGGCTCCATTATTGCTCTCATGTGCTTGGCTACTGATTCAGCTTTTAAATTTCCATCAAGAAAAGAATCATCACCACCGTCATTTATGCTTTCACCCAAAGGCTGGATGAAAATCTCTAATCGTTGAACATAGAATGACCCTTCTTCCTGAATCACATGCCTAATTTCTTCAACTGTAGGTTGATACACTGGTATGTTGAAGGAGTCTAATTTTGCTTCTTCAATCAAACCCTGAAATGTATATATTCTTAGTTATTGATACCAATAGGATAAATAAAAACCCAAAAACACACATGTACACGCATTGGAAATGAAAGAGAGGAAGAAAATTCCTTGGCACTACACACACACACACTCGAGACAGAGGAAGAGAGTTTCACTACAACTCACTCAATTTCAATCACTAACTTGATTCACTCATTCACTGATTTGATTCATAAAAACTTAATTGGAAACTTGATTGCAAGATGCGTTACTAATACAGAATTGTTGTTTACCTCCAAGAACATGTCATTGAGTATTAGACTAATTGGTTCCCAACCGTTTACTGTAGGAGGAATTTCATTTCTGCCAAGTAACACCAAGAGCATTGCTCCTCCAGGCACAAGTTCCTTCGAACGTGATTTCAGAAACAATTTAAAATCTTGTTGAAACTGCTTAAGGTAAGCTTTGTATACCTCTGGAGGGCTTGTGTTAACTATGTAACAATGGCCCTTGTTAAGTAACGATGCCTCGCTAGACCCCAATAATGGATCCTACAACCAAAATACAATAAACAAATTCAAACATTTTAGAGGGTGAGGGTGCTTGATTAGATGATTTGATCAATATGTTTTTTTACACCAAAAAGGTATACTATATAAGGAGGTACAAGGATATCTCAACCCTTATACAAATTAAAGTACATAGTAAGTCCAACTATGCAATGTTTTTCACCGGCCCTACAATCCCATCAAACATACATTATTGGGATTCCTTGACCATTTATGCCAAGTTAGAAGCCTCAAGAATAAGTAATACATCCCACAATAAATTTATTTCCAATAAATTACAATTCATTTAAATATGTTTTTAATTTTGTAATTTTTTATTTATTTTTAATTCTTGTAAATTTATATTTTTTTAGTTTTAATCTCTGTAAGATCTTTTGTTCATTTTTCATCTTGAAATTTGTGCTTTTTCAAATTTTGTTTCTTTAAAATTTAAATTTTTTATTTTAGTCCTTATAAATTTGTGTTTATAGAAATTAAAATTAAAAAAACACACTTACAATTACAAAGGGTAAAAATAAGATTAAAATTAAAAAAATAAAAACTTATATAAACTAAAAATAAATAAGTAAAACTTATAGAGATAAAAAAAAATATTTAAGTCATTATAATTTATAATAGAAAACCGTTCCAAAAATATATATGAGCTAGAATGGGAAATGAGCCCTTATATGGAAACGATATTCATTTGTCATATTTTTAATAGCAATAATAAAAATATCGTTGTACTTTAATTTGTTTCAACACCATTTTTTAAGCCCAAAAGAAGAATAAATTAAGTGGAAAAAATTGGACATTAACTTAAATAGAAGTTAGAAATAGAAGAAAAAAACAAACCAATTAACACAATATGCTAGCTAAATTCAGTCGACCATAACATCTCAATCAAATTAGAGGAAAACAAAAAAGAGTTACTTTACTTGACCTGAGAGAGCCAGTGTAGACCGTAGGAGGAATGAAAAAGGTTTATGGAATTATTGGGAAAGAGCCTCCCATAGAAGGATCCAGGAGTAGCGTTAATAAAGCATGGACCAAAATTATGACCCTTATCTTCTATCAATCTTTTACAGAAATCAGGGAGTGACTTGAAGATGGAATTGAAATCGTTTCCAAATAAATCATTGAGATAAAATTGGAGTGTGGGTGGTTCATGATTCAAGTGGGTGCTTGCTTTATAAACCATGTCAATAATATTTGATATCACAAGAAGTGTATTTGGTCCCGCAGAGCAACCTAGATCTGCCACCTTCATGCAGCTAGGAGAAGAATCACAATACAACAGCCTCATTATAGTTTCTTCAAGTATGGTTTTGGTTTTACTTATTACTCTTCTCTGCAATAAAATCAAATATAAATCAATAAAGGAAACAAAATTACAAACAATGATGAAGTGATACGGTTAAATCTGGTTAACTATAGTTATATGAAGATAAAGACAGTACTTGCATCGACGAGTTGTTTGCATAACTCTGTTCTTTATTGCCATCATTCATGTGAAGGGATAGTTGATATCTTTCCATTGATGAAGCACGAATTGAATCTGTTTTCAGAGACAAGTCATGTAATTTTCTTAGCTCGACAACACACACATATATGATGAGGAATTTGTTCATGAAATAAGAACTAATGATTTCCTAGAATGACATAATATATACATGCATGGACTCATTTTATTTTGATTAAAACACATTTTAGGTCTTTGATAAATTAACCAATTTTGATTTGGGTCTATAATAAAAAAAACTATGCTTGATCCCAGACAAAAAAAAGACTTGTGATGGTTTTTAATATGCCCGAAATTTTAATTTAACCAACTCAAACACATTCAAAAGCTTTATCCAGCCCAACATAATACTGTCGCATCCTCACACCAATGTATTATGTGCATCTCCTTCCTCACGTTAAACAGGGGAAAGTATTACAAAAAAAAACAAAATTATTGTGCCACAAAAACCGTGTGTGAAAATGGCTTTCTCTCCCTTTGTTCACAAAGTAACAGGGAAAAAGGAAACTCAAATAATGTTTCCAAGTGTAAACTAATAAATTTACAGCAGCTGCATACACCCACAACAAACTAAAGAGAGATCAAGGGGTTTCACTCTACTATTAACCCACTTTTTACTTTGAGATCAAGTCAACAAATAAGAATCAAACCTCTAGCTCCTCCCCCTTACGAGAAAAAAAAGTGGTTGGAAAAGAAAGTGAAAGAGTGTTGTTCCCTTCAAGCAATCTTCAGTGGTGATAGATGCAACCAGCTTTTGAGAATTTCCTTGCTTTAAACAAGGGTTGAGACTTGCTACTACAATTGGTTTAAAGGCACATGTTATGAAAAATGTTGTCTTTAGTCCTTTAAAAAATTTAAAACGTTTTTATTCTCCAAGTTTATTAAAAGTGGTATAGTAGACTTTTATCATGATCTAAAAATACATATGTTTCTAAGTAAAATATAGGAATTAAAATTGATCTGAAATTTTAGGCTTTTATCATGATCTAAAAATACACGATTAAATTTTCATAAAACTAAAACTAATATTTTGAGGAACTAAATAAATATTTGACCCAAAATTTACTAAAGAAAATAATTAATGAAGTTGAAATAAAATGAAAGAGAAATTAAAGTGACTATTATTTAATCCTTTTACGTTTAAACATATTAATAAGTTGTATAAGTTCGGTGTTAAACTTGATGAAATTTTAATGCAATAATCTAAGGAAAATGCTACTTTTTGAAAGAATTTTCAGATTGGGTAATAACATATCAATCAGCTTAGAGGAAAACAAAAGAGTTAGTTTTATTTGACCTGAGAAAGGCAGTGTAGACTGTAGGAGGAATGAAAAAGATTTATGAAATTACTGGGGAAGAGCCTCCCATAGAAGGATCCAGGGGTTGCCTTAATAAAACATGGACTAAAGTTGTGATCCTTATCTTCTAGCTATCTTTCATAGAAATCAGGAAGTGACTTAAAGATAGTATTGAAATCGTTTCCAAATAAATCATTGAGATAAAATTAGATGATTTACGTGACCAAACAAATCATATTAGAAGATTATTCAAAGTTTTACACTTTTTGAGAATTACTAATATGTGATCACAATTTTAATTTTTAAAATGAAAAATTAAATCTTATTAATTGAATTATAAATATATTAATTAGGAATACCTTTTTTCTGTTATCTAGTCCAGCAACTAATTAATTGGTTTTTGCAAATTAAGGAATATTTCAATCCTCTTATCATATGTGTAATGCAATGCTAGTGTTAATTATGATCTTAATTTTATTATTTTTCTCATAAAATAGTTTAACGTGTGCAAGTTGTCTCATTATTTAATTATGTAAGCATTTGAAACGGATTTTTTTAAATGATTTACCTTTGACCTCCCATTTGAATATGATGAATTCATCTTAATTTCTTAGTGCCATCATACCCTTTTGAATATAATCGTAAAACATGCTTATTTTCCATTCACAATTGTAAAATAAATGTCCATAGACTTTTATTCTTTAAATTTGGTGGGGCCTCTACTCCTGTAGCCTCCCGCGTAGTTCAATCCAAGCACCAACATTTGGTGGGACGGCTACCAAAATTGTTTTCAATTAGATGTGTTTACTGTTTTTATTTATTTTTAGCATTACTAATTTGACTTGTGCATGCAAAAATTATTTTAAAGTTAGACATATTACTTAACTAAATAAATTAGTGATGCTAAAAAAAATTAAAAATATATTATAACATCAGTGTTGTGTTGTAATTTGTAACCGATTCAATCTCATTTTTTTTATTAGGTAAGGCATTACCTTTTTAAATATGATATGTTTCTTTGACATTCCTCTATAACATTTGCTTAGGAAAGTGCTTTTTGAAGGTATTGTACTGATGTAATGTAAGATAACTTTTGTGACAATTTTGGAAGAATATATTCAATTACCATTAGACTTTGACTGCACAAAAGTCTTTGTAATCAAAACCTACACAATATTTGGTTTGGGAAGTGCTTCTTAAAATTATTGTATAATTTCTAAGATAAAATTTGTAATAATTATGATTGAATATCATCAATTATATTCATTAGACTCCAAAATTATATATAAGCATTGGTAATAAAATGTATCATTTTGCAAACTTGATAACCAAAATGAAGTCTTTAAAAAAAACTTAAAGTATCATAATAAATTCATTTAAAAATATAAAAGATCAAACTAGAATCATTTAAAACAATGATGTTTCAATTAACATTTTACTTCATCATCTTAATCAATGTTAACAAACACATCACACTTTTTCGTTACCATATTTAACGTTCCAATCAAAAAGGATTAAAATAAAACCCTTATAAAATATAATGAATCAAAATAATACTTTTAAAACTTAACATATTAAAACAAAAAAACACTAAAACATAAAAGATCAACATATAACTTTTCTTTTGAATATTGAGGCAATTATAAAATAGTCTTATAGTATTCACTTTATGGTTTGAGAATGATTTTCATCCAAAATTTATTCTTTTATATATAGAAAGAGGAAAGACCAAGTTACTCAAAGAATAACTCTTTTAGAATTATTTATCATCTTAATAATTTATTTTCTTTAAATTTAATATTTAAGATTAATTACTTATTACAATCATTAGATTTCAAGAAAGTGAATAATGAAAATAAGAAATAACTTTTATATATATATATATATATATATGAGGATCAAATTATATCAATGTAACTTTGATAATTATTATATTATTTTTATAATTTGATACAAAATATGATTTTTATGAATTCAACAGTTGAATTATATCTACATATTACCAAAATAATTTATGTCAAATTTTATAAAAAAATAAACAATAATAAAAAAGTAATCAAATGATTCATATTTTAATATATTTTAAAATATTTATATTAATTTATTTTAATTTATATGAAATAAATTTTTAAATTTTTAATCTAATGATAAATTTTAAAAAATATTATTAAATTAAAAATTATAAAATAATACTATAATTATCAAATAGTTATTAAAATTATACTGATATAATTTGATGACTCATATATATATATATATATATATATATATATATATATATATATATATATATATATATATATATATATATATTTGTGTTAAAACTTTAATTAAAGTAAGAGATAAATATACTTTATTTTCACTGAAATGGGTAATGTTTATAAAATAAGTACGTAATAGATAAATCTTCTTCCTGCCCACTTGAGAAAGAAGTAATATTCTGAACCAAAAACATAACTGGAATGAGAGAATCTTCAAAGCCATTAGAAAGCAGCTGAATGGCAACCTGCTCCTTAAAACAACACAGTTCAGCTTAAACTGCCCCCACTCCTATCAGTATTCAGACTAATTTATCTTACGGGCTACTTAACTTGTTCCCAAAAAAAATCAGTATGTTTATCCCACTTTACTTGCTTTCAATTTCAACAATTTTCAAAATGGAAAAACTAAACAAACCAAAATATGGAGATGCTCTACCATCTGGGCTACATCCCCAATTACCTAATCCATTATCTGAATTTTCTCTACCAAAGAAACTACCATGCTATAACTGAAAACAAAAGACACCTAAAATAAATTATAAATAAACAAATCAGTCGGCCATCTTTGACTAGGCAATTTTAT
Organism: Glycine max; assembly: GCF_000004515.6. Taxonomy (NCBI): domain Eukaryota; kingdom Viridiplantae; phylum Streptophyta; class Magnoliopsida; order Fabales; family Fabaceae; genus Glycine; species Glycine max. The sequence continues at coordinate 53,036,715 of NC_038254.2, read as the reverse complement.
TTTGATAAATGTTTGACTATATGGATATTTTTCTACTTAGCCTCCAAATTAGCATTATCTCTTCTCCTTAGCTTAAGATAACATTGCCTACTTTGCACTCGGGCACAAGTAAACAAGAAAATAGAAAAAATAATATGGAATCATAATCTCATCACATCAGCTTCATTAGTTGATTTTCTTTTCATAATATAAAACTATTTTCTCTTTTACATTTTCAAACTCATTTTTCCTGACTTTTATGTCCTCATTTTGTACAGGAAGACTTATATATATAATACGACTTGAATTTTCAGTTTTTTCTTGCGCATGATTTTTCTTGTGGAATTTCACGTAGAATTATTTTATTTTTTTTTATGAATTTTGTGATTTACTTGAAAATTTTCCACAAGAATAATCTAAAAAAACTTCATATGATGTTAATTAAATTCATACATTTTTTTTTATGTATTTGGGTACAATTTTGTTTATAAAACACTTAACATATGTCTTGCAATTTTTTTAGAAAAATATTTATAAGGAAATTCTCTAAAAAAAATCAAGGGCAAAAGTATATAAGTCGAAAATAATCTAAAGAATGCTAATGTATTATTATTATTTTTTAAAATAATATCATAAAAGACAGCTAATTAAAAAAGGCTTAAATAAGATTTATTTTTAACGAGCTTAAAAAATGTTTTAGTACATGTAAAGCAAGTGTTTTGATTTTGGTACCTAAACTTTAATTTTCTCAATTTTAGTATCTCATATTTTTTATGTTTGATTTTACTATCTTTCAATGAACTTGTGTTAACTGATGACACAATTAATGGAATCACACGCTAGCAATTACTAATAGCTATGTCGTTTTCAAGATAGATATTTTTTTCAAAAATATAATAGATACCAAAATGAAACAAATTCTCAAAAATAAAAATGTGTCTGATACCAAAATCAAACAAAAATAAAGGTTAGGAACTAAAATCAAAGCACCCATGTTTTATAAGTATCAAAAACTTATTTAAACCTAAAATAAAAAAAAATTAATTATCATCGTTAGTGCACCACACAAACTCTTCATTACCTTTTTTTTTCCTTGGTGTGATACTCCTTGAACCTTTAGGGCTTCTCGAACGACACTTGAAAGATTCTAGCAGCAGCTTCCACGACAATGACCATAAGCTTTAACGAAATTCTAATGGTTGAGCACCTGCAAGTAATACCACATGAAGGAAAATATGTTACTACTTTTCAAGGTACATTTGTCATTAATTCATTTATATATACACCTTAATTACAAAGCAGAACTTTTGACAATAAATTCTCTCCTTTAAGTACATTCAAATAAGCACTCATTTCTCAATCTATAGTTACGTTAATAATTACATGTTACAATGACTCTTAAGTGGTTTGATTAAGGTATGTCTTATGACTACTAAAAATATATTTTCATAGCCGCATTTCAAAATAGTTATATGTTATTTAGAAAAACATTTTTGAAAGATAAAAGGAGGTCCTAAGGCATGTGTCCCATTTAGAAAAAAGGACATAATGGATAATTATGATATAAAAAGAGGATGGGTTACTTAGTCATCATGTTCAGGTTTGGGAGAAAAAAAAAGAAGCCAAAATGTTACAAGCCCAAACCTAAATGCCTTCTTGCTTAGAAACCAAAAGTTACTCACACAACACATTAACTCTAGACCCAATGTTGTGCCACCTCCCTCGATCTTTCTCGAACTATTACATTCTTTAACCATCTTTATTACATTTGTCAATTTTTTCCCTAATATCTCACTTTTATTATTAGTTCTTTGAAAATGAAAGCTAAGCACATCCTGCCACGATCTTAGGTTCCACTGGTGTTGATTTCCTGTCAGCAAAAAAACTTGTGTCGATATTATTTGTTGTCATAAACTACCTAAGCCACATGGCAATTTGGATTTTCCCTCGAGCCAAACTTAAAAAATCAGTATATATGATTCTTTCTGCCACCTAATTTCTATTTTAGTCGACAAAATAAAAAAAACTTAATAAACAATCAAAAATGGAGATGCGGGGTATCGATCCCCGTACCTCTCGCATGCTAAGCGAGCGCTCTACCATCTGAGCTACATCCCCGAATGTAATGTGCACCTTTAAAATAATTCAAATAATTTATTTTATAATTGAAAGGGCTAAAACTTGTTAAATCCTAGTGTATGAGCAGAGTAGACCGGCTTACTTCGAGTTTGTGGTGGATAATTTTATTTTTTTTCCATAAATGTTTCACTATGTATATTTTTCTACTTTGCCACCAAATTAACAATATTTTTTCTCTTTAGCTTTTATATTCTTATTATTATAATACTATTGTTATATTTTTCTACTTTTATATTCTTATTATATATATATTCAACATAATAGTGTAATAGAACAAAATATTTAATCATTATAAAAAATAAAAATAAGAGAAAAAAACAAAAGGTTATATAAGTACACTCAAATTAGTATCATTATTTAACATGGGTGAATACATTATCTATCATAAATACAATTTTTTTTTTATCATTATAATCAAAGTGAGAACTTTCAGCTACTAGGCAACATTTCTACGAAGAAAGTCAGAAACTAACAGTAATTAATTATTGTCAAAACAAATGTCTCTGTGTAACCAGTAAAGTCTCCATGGGAATTGTAAGTTCATTGCTAACAAGAACAGAGAAACCTTAAACGTGTAAAATTATGGTTTATGTGCTCGTGATATATTTTTTTTGGTTCATGTTCCCATGATAAGAGTAAATCTATTTTAAAAACTATAATCTATTTTATTAACTTCATGTCTAACTCCATTTAGACTTGTAAATATTTTTTTTCAACAAGACCCGAGTAACCTTAAAGATTTATGTGCACATGATATATATTGTGGATAATTAAACATGTTTAAAAACCTAAATCTACTTTATTTACTTCTTCTCTAGCTTACTCCATTTGCAAACAACCACTAATGGCAAAAATCATATTTGTTTTGACTTTTTTTAGCAAAATTAAGTTATTAAGAAAAATAGACATTTGGCAACTACATTTGATTGTCATGACCAATGGTGCTGCAAATAAAAAATAAAAAAATGTCATTGTAACTGAAAAAAGTATTACTTAATGTTAATAACGTTCATAGTCAATGTTAGATCCAGTTCTGACCTTTTACGGATCCAAGGTGAAACAATAACGACTCCTAATGTACAACTATTTTGAAATATAAATATTTTTACAAAATGTTACATACAAATAAGAGTTTAATTTTTGTGGAAATTAATTTTTTTTACCTTTAATACTTGAAAATTGAATTTTGTTACAATAATTTTTGTGGAAATACAAAATGTTACATACAAATAAGAGTTTAATTTTGTTACATACAATAAGTAAAGGTCGTTGTTGAATTTAGAATATCTAAAAAAAAATAAGTTGAATTTTGAAAAAAAGTTATTAACAAGGAAATTTTTTTCCTCACATTAAAGTGTTTGATTTTTTTTTGAGTCGTCTTTAAGCACGGATTCATGCAGTCGCACCCAAAAGTGATCCTCAGGGCCGACCTTAGCCACTGCGAAAGGTTGTTTTTTTATGTTAATGCACTTGCCATTGTTGGAAAAAGTACTACTTAATACCAACAATGTTTACATTTTTGGAGTACCAAAACCATGTCTGTTATATGAAATATTATGATGTGTAGTTTATACTTTAAAGCATCCACAAAGGAAAGAAAGAAAAAAAGGCATAATGAAGTGTGAAAACAAAAACTAAAATCCAAATTGATACAACAGGAAAATATGATGGAGGGTGTATTTATTGATTTATTTTCTTTCTTCTATGTCTTTTGTTGGAATCAGGCAAACATGTCAGAGAGGGTTGGGAGCTTTATCTCTCCCTTCTGAGAAAGAGGAATGGTGAAGTTGCCAATGACAGGAAGGTCAATAACTAGACCAAGATCCAATTGGTAATCAATGTCCCAATCTGCACCAATGTCCTTTGCCAAGCTCAGTAATATGCTATGAGGCACCTTCACTGGCACATCCAGCATTGTTGTGTCACTTGCCTTCAGTGACCCTGGGTCAGGTATTGTCCCTGATGCTATCTCCCTTCACCAATAACCAACCAACCAAAACACAAATGTAAATAATTAGGCAAAGAAAAAAAAAAAAAAATATATATATATATATATATATATATATATATATATATATATATCACATGAGAAACGCAGATTTTACAATGCGAATAAGGGAGTGTATTGTCACTTTTAATGTCTATTATAAATTTATAATTCTTATTCAATTTAAAAAATCATATAAAAGAAAATATTAAAAAATAAATAATATATTTGCCATGATTTAGAATAAGTTTATCAATTTTTTTTATAACAAATATTATGTTAGTTTTTCAACGGTTGAGAGTATATTAAACTCAAATACCAACATGGTGTTATAAATTCAACATCCTTAATTGGATTCAAATAAAAAATACAATTAAAAGAAAAATAATAATAAATAATTTTTATTTTCATCACAAATAATAAAAGATTAACTGTTTTAAGACACAGAAATACTTGTTTGAAAAGTATTTTCATTAAATTATTTAGGACATTCAACACAGCGAAATCAGATTAAAATTAATAATACAAACAGATCTGCAAAATCCAACCACCACATCCATTCGATTGCAAATCAACATGATGCATGAGTGGTTCATGATTGAGATGACTGACTCAAAATCTCAAACACAAAAATGAAAACAAAACCAATTAAGCCAACAATACATCAATGGAAAAGGGTACTAACTTGCCAGCACTTTTGAGGGAGTACTTGATCTCACAAATGGGAATGGGAGTGGAATAAGGGTTGGAAACAGAGACCTTAGCCAAGTACTCGACGCTGTCGCGGCTCACGCGCTTGAAATCCACGTCGGTGACACTCGCCTCGGGCTTGGGCATGTTCGTGACTTTCTCCGCAACATAGTTTTTGGCTTTGTCCAACAACTGCGACATTTTCAGCACTGCAAATATTAGACTCACACCGATCACACCCAACGATACCTTAACACCCAAACCCACACGCATTCTTATACATAAACGACACACAAAGGCCCAACACGGTGTCGACACGTGACGACGTGTCGTCGCACGTGACTTTTGGAGGCACAACACAAGGGAATAGGATTAGATCCGATGATGATGAGATTAGGGAACTAATGCTCATTATCCGTGTCGTTTTATTCCGTTTGATGTCGTGTAGCCGTCTAAGTGAAGCGTGTACACGTGTTACGTACGTGCCTTGTAATTACCCCACACCAACCCATTTTGGATAATTTTAGATCAAAGTTTACCTTAGCAAAATACTTTTTTATTTTATTTTTTTCCAAGATGAAATGGTATGAGATTATTTTTGGGAATATATATATATAGTCACGGACCATACTCATCAACTAAATTAATCCTCATTGTTAAACAATATCTTTTTAAGTATAAAATGTAACATTTTTTATTCTAAATAATATGTATAAAAATATCTCCAAAACCGGAAATTAAACAATCATTTTTCTTATTCACTCTTACTTTTTAAAACTTAATTCTTAAAAATTTTAAAAACTAGAAATATAAACACAATCAAGTATCTGTATTATTATCATTTTTGTTTGGAAAATTGATGGTGAGTTTTTTTTATCAATAATTATTATTTTTATTAGAAATGTCAAGTTGCATTTCTTTCCTTCCTTTTTCCTTCACCATATATATGTAATAATTAAGGGTGAAGTAAAATGGGTTGGTGTACTATGCTTTATGCATTCATGCATGAATCGATGAGTGAATCTGTTATAGATCTATCCAAGTACAATGCATCGGTTTTCTTAAAGAGTTTGGTTAAATTAAAGATTAACACAAATTGCGGATATAAAAATTAGAAAATGAATGATTAATCACAAAACATGGAATAAGGAGGAATAGAAAGAAGGGGCGGCGAGGGGAGAATATTTTGCTGAGAAAACTGACCTCCGCCATTATTGATGATGATGAGTGTGATCACGTACGTTAGTGAGAAGAGAGATGAAAGTGAATCTTGTAAATGAAGGTATAATTGTGAATCTGTGAATGAATTGTGAAGCTTAATTAACGTGCCAGTCCTTGTAATAAGGGTGAAAGATACTCTCTCTCTCTCTCTCTTCTTTTCGGAATATTAACCTCAAATTAAGGAGGAAATAAAAAAAGAGAGCCCCACAAAAAGATTCATTGGTGTCTCTTCACTTCCAAGTTGAAGTGTTCCATTGGCATTGAAAAAAAAAATGGTTAATATTAATTTGTCACTATTGATATTTCTATTAGTTGTCACTATCAATTATTAATTATTAATTAATGAAAAATCACACCCATTTACTATTCACTAAAAAAAATCCATCTGAAAGGAGAAAAAAAAAGTTTATGCAGGAATATATATGACTACCTATTTGAAATTTTAGAAAAGAAAAACATATATAATGTATCGGAAAAGAGAACAAAACGTAGAATCTGGCATGGCTTTGTTTTCGGATAAATATGCGGTGCTGCAATAATTGATGAAAAAGTTGAAAACAAATTATTCGTTCTTTGGCATTATCTGGCTGTAAGTGGTTCCAAAGTTGTGATCGCGTGATTGAAGCACTGATAGGTATATAACGTCAGTAGAAAAAAATTAGTAATATAAGTATTTAAACCATAATATATCTATTAATTAATGGTGATTGAATTTAAAACAAATTAATGGTTATGGATTCCGTCCCTAATAGTATAGTATATATTTGAGTCCAAAGTTTTTATATAAAATAAATTACACTCGAATTCTTGTGTTTTTTCTTTAATTACATTCAATACTCCTCACCTTTTTATATTATTTTTATTCTTTTTTATTAATATTGTTAAGTAATGTTAATTGAAATATATGATCAGACAAAATTCTTCTAACACGTACAAAAAAATTGAACTAAATAAAAGAAGAAAAGGTTTATACATTATACTAATAAGACGAGTTCACATCCAAAAAAAGTTGGGTTCACGTCCAATTAGAGAAAAAAAGAGTGTTAAAATGTTTTCACGTTAAAAATAGTATCATGTTTTTTATGAAATTGAGAATAAGAAAGTATTTTAGATATAAAATTTCATTAAAAATTATATAATCAACATGTGTCTATTTCCTGTTAAATTATTAAACAAATTATTAAATAATGTTTAGATAGGAGAAGTTTAACTATAATGTAAATTAAACAATTAAGAAATTTTTTGTAGGATTTAAAAAATGAAAAATGTCGGATGCAATTCGAATCAAAACATTGAGAATTGGAGTGTAATTTACTTTTTTTTTATATAAAAAAAATCTGAGAGAACTGCAATTTGAAATATAGAAAAATTACATAACATAAGTTTTTATTGTGTAACGTTCGATGGTGAATGTAAAACACGCAAAATTTACTCTATCGTTGACATTTGTGGTACTACTCATGAATGGGATTCTCTTGTATGAAAGATATCTGTGATTTGTTTAATAACAAATACACAAAATTTTAATAGAGAAGTGAGCTCTGGGCTGGACATTTGCATCGGGCACAATTGACAATTCTAGTTGGACAATTGGTGGTGGACCCTGGATGGCAATAGTTTTTGCTACAAAAATACTATATGTATATTTACTCAAGACAATCAAAGTTAAGAATATTATATTTTTCTTATTAACAACAATCAATCGTAAATTATTCTGTTTGTTGTTTAATCATATTTGAGGTTCTTCATTCCTTTCCAAAATTATATTTTACAAATATCGAATTTATGTCTTTTCCTACGAATTCATTATATGTTACTAATTAGACTACACCTAACTATTGGGTTAAGCCTATATATATTATAGATAGTAAACCTTTCTTTGCAAATATGTAGTGTAATTATATATCAAACTAAAAATTTAAGGTTATATAATTTAGTTAGATATTAAATGAATATTTTTAATTAATTTTTAAAATGATAAGGTATATGAGATGAAAAGGTATCTCTGATTTGGTGAATAAAAAATAGCTATAGACATTTTTACTTCTTTTATCTTATTTTTTTGTTATATATTTCATAATTACTTTTTAAAAAATAGAAAAATAACTATTCTATTACTGTATCTTCAACTTTATAACAAATTAAATACCTTACTAGTGCGTTTGGATAGAGAATTTTAATTGAGGAAAGTAATTTATCAGAGAATTTGAATTTCTGTAATTTAGAATTCATTGTTTGAATGTTTTTTATGAAAAATTTAAAATTTTAGAATTTTAAAACAGAATTTTAAACAACTAAAAATCTGGAATTTCAATTTCCTTTCCTTTTAGAAATTGAAATTCTTTTCTTACCGTCGTCTCCGAGCTCCTAAAATATCAATCGAGTATGAGCATAGAAGAACACGTATAACTAGTACATCAATCATATTTTTTTTATTCATTTTTTTCATTATCATAATTTTAATTTTTTTTATCCAAACGTAAAATTTTGAAAATAAAAAAATTTCAATTGAAGTATTTGAAATTCTTAGAATTTAAAATTTATCAGAATTTTAAATTTCTCCATCCAAACACATTCTACAAGTAAATAAAAATAACGGCAGATCCAAAAAATTTCTTTAGTGACCACATTAAATTTTTTGCGAGTGTCTTACTTTTTCTATGTTTGGGACGATGTTTCTTTTCAGAAATATGATTTGTTTAGTGTTAAAGAACGATAAAAATTAAAAAAGGTAAATTGATAAAATTATTGTCAATTTTTTTATCTCTTGATTTTCTACATTAGTTTTTTTTAAAAAATATTTTATGGGGATAATATTAATTTTTTTATGGGGGAAAAATAAGATTATTAAATATGTTGAAACAAAAAAACATTCATCTTGTGGGGGCAATTTATGTGCATCCGCCCCTATGTAAATCAATGCGAGTAATAATGAAAATTGACTAAAATTTCATTTGGTTAAAACTGTTTGGTCCAATTTTTTTTTAGCTTATTTTCTCCTTTAAAAAATTTGAGCCAAACTCTTTTCATAAAAAGCTCTAAGGTACATATTTTTATATTGCAAATTAAAACTTTAAAACAAGTAGCTCTTAATTAAGCTAGTACGTAGAAGGAGCTTTTATATATATATATATATATATATATATATAGCTTATCTAGAGCTTAATCATGCAGTTTCATCTTTGATTTCCAACTCGACCTAAAATCCCATCTTTTTTTAGTTTTCCATTGATTTCTCATTTTTTTATAATCATTGATTTTAATTTTTATCACTCTTAGTATTTCATATACAATATTAAGGAAGTAAACTTATATAATTTTGTTCTTGTTTAAAAAAATTAAATAAGGAAAGTTTATGAAAATAATATTAAATAAAAAGTGTGAATAGACATATTGATTTGACTTTTGTTTAAATAAAAAATTAAATAAGAATAAAAAACTAAAATTCAAACAAATAAAATTAAATGAATTAGAGAATCAACAAGTTATTGGTATGAGAGATATTAAGTTAATCTTTTTAAGCAAAGTTTTGGATTCAAATCTTATAAATGAAAAAATATGATTGAAGCAGGGACTCCACTAAACATGATTAGTCAAATTTTTCAGCAGAAACTAATCATGAGTAAAACTAGTAAATACTTCACATTAATGTTATGAGTAAAAAAAATAAAGAAAAATATAAAATAGACACACACAACATATTGTTAAGCAAATATATTGATGCATCATATCTACCTTCTAAAGATTTTTTTAGGGTAATAACTAATGATTTTTTTATTATCTAAATCATATATATTTTGTATTGGAGGCAATCTTGTTTGAGTCGGATAGAATCATGATGAATGAGGAAAATAAAATTTTTCCTCCAAGTATTTAATAGATTCAATACTCTCCAAGTATTTAATATTTAATAGATTCAATACTCTCCAAGTATTTAATAGATTCAGTACTCGAACTCAACACCTATTGTTAGGTTAAAATAATCTTACAGCAATTGATCTACATGTGCGTGATTAACTAATGATATTTAAACATAAACGAAATGTGCTTGATATGCATGTAGTTGTAGGAGAGAAACCAGTTCCACGTTACAAGCTGGCAAGAAACTGTATTTGCTTGAGGAGAGGGGTTAGAGTTTCCATCAACTTCTCGCACGGGTGGTTGTGAATTCCCTCGTAAGTCGTCACCACAATGCTTGTGTCTTTGGATAGCCTTTGCACTTGTTTCTTCACATTGCACGTGTGATGCGTGCAGCGGTAGTAGCTTCTTTATTGCCCAATATTTTTGCAATTCAAAATGATAATGAAGCACAAAGCCATTCAGTGATCTCATCAAAATTAACAAAAATGCATATTATTAATTCAGTAGTCTCATTTTATATTTTATGGTGCATGTCAAGAAATTGGCTGTATTTCTAAATTTGTCAATATCCTTTTTATTAATAAATTGGTTGTATTAACTAAATATTTGATCACATGTCATATTATAGTTATCCTGGTTGAGAAATGAATACGCTAATGAAAGCATCTTGATAATTTAGTGCATATTTCTTTATCCATATTACTGCTAAGGCACTAATCATCAATTTAAGCACAATATTATAAAATATTTTTTAATTAGATAAATTTTAATTCTTAGGTGCAAACTGTTATTCTCTAATTTTTTCCATAATAAAAATTTTACATTAAAATATTATGTCAATTATTAAAGTGAAACTTTAATTCTGACTGAAAAACAATTAAAAACTATATATATGAGATGATATACTTACTTAAATATTAATTCTTTAAGAATTATTTTTCATTATTTATTTTGTTGAGATCTAATGATTAAAATTAATTATTTATTATAATTATTAGATTTAAAAAAATAATTAAGATAAAAAAAACTCTTAAAAAATTATTCTTAAAAAAAGTGAATCATTCCTCTACATATATATATAAGTATTCCTTTTTTATTTTCAAGTTGTTCCAGATTCATCTAACAGGCTTAAAACTGCAGATAAAGTAAAAAAACAACAGCAGGTAAAATCCCTTTTTCTCTTGTAGTGGCTATAGACCAAATACCATTCTTTTCTAACTGATTCACTATGTTTTCGTATATATATCTATGTTCATGAGGTAAGAGCCATCTTTTTTTGTGCTCCCATACGAAGCATGCGTCCTCCTTGTTCCATACAAAATTACAGAAACATATGCATGCATGCATATATGCAACGTAAAAGAAAACAAATCAATTTCAATTCACACACACACACACATATATACCTTGGATATGTGTTATTCTTCACAGCTTTCTGACCATATTTCCTCCAGCGATAACCATCATCCAAAATATCATCTGCACTTCTCGTTTGAAACGCAAACCTTGGCACTCGTGTTGTTTTCTTCATCCTCCCACCTTTCCTTTTCTCCTTGTTTCCCTTTTCCTCTTCACAAGCTACCTTATTTTGAGCCACAAAAGAAGAAGAAGAAGCACATTCAATTGCATCGTTGGCATCCCCATTAAGCAAGAAGCTGTTTTGAGCAGAGAAAAGGTTACCCCAGTCAATGTCACATAGCCCTAATTGCTCTTGAGGGTCCAAATTAGGGCTTTGCAACATCGAATTTGGCGTGAAGAGGAAGGGGTTGTTTTGGGGTGGTGGGTTTGGTGGGTCTTGGCTTTCCATTAGGTCTTAATTCCAAGTGAAGAAGATTATTAACTGAAGAGAAACTGAGATTGTTTTGGTGTTGAAACTTATAAAGAGGATATGAAAGATGGTGGAGGGTAGAAGAGGTTTGGCAGCCATCACATACATACACACGCATGTACATACATACATATATATATATATATATATATATATATATATATATATATATATATATATATATACACTAATGTGTGTGCATTGATGATAACGAAAAATTAGTGCATGCGGGACACGTCTCCTATGTGTTATGGTGTGAACTTGAAAGGCAGTTGAACAGAAAGTAGTTGGATTTAGTTGAGTTTAACATTGGGTGCAAGATATATATGGGAGATAGAGAACTAGCTTATTGCATAATATTTGTGCATTTCTTAGGATACATTCTTGATTCTCCTCACACCAGTTGAAATGATGTACTGTTTACCTACCAATAAAACTTGCACAATGAAATGATTTTCTTACGTCAAATGTACCATCGTAATTTTCGTGCCATTCATTTTGGGATTTTGTTAACATCAATTTTTCATATTATTGTTATAAAATTTAAAATAAAGAAGTATTATAAAAAAAGTATTTATTATATTAAACATATAATTTTGTTAATTAGTTTCAATAATAAAAAAAATCATTTTAACTTTTAATATGAGAACTGATCATCAATGACATGCACCAAAAGTCTCATTAAATTTCACGAAAGAAAAATATGTGAATTAGGTAATGCTGAACATGTGCATATCCTTTTTCTTTTTTGTTTTTTTTTTTGGTTGAGTAAATTAATAATTCTTTCCTCCATTCATATATGCTTAAATTACATTTCCCTTTCTTAAAAGAAGAATATGAGTTACACTTTGGTCTTCTTCAATATAAATAAATCTCTTAACGTACAGAAGTGAATAATTATTCTCTAAAAAAAACAGTGAATACTTATGAATGCCTAGCTCCTTATAATAGTTGTCTTTCATACAATTATTAGAGTTACTAGTGTCACCGATAACTAAGTTTAACTTCAATTATTGTTGATTTTATTATTTTAGAATGTAGAATTAAGTTTTCAATATCTCTATTATTAGTTTTATAATATCATCTAAAATCTTTATTTCATCTTATTATAAGGTCACGAAATTGATAATAAATACTTAAAACTAACTATTAATCATGTCTATAATCACTGTGATAGAAAAAATATCATGTAAAAGACTAATTTGTATTAAAACGATTTCAAATGCAACATATATTTCTCTTTAAAAAATGAAAAGTGATTATTTTAAAATAAGAGACGAGGAAGTGTAATCCTTATGTCTGCTTTTTAGGAAGGAAAACGAAGACAATACCATGTTGAGATAGCTTGCTAGAATGAGCAAAAAGGAATAGCTTGTGGAGGTGGAAAGTTCGCGGTTAGACAGCTGAAATTCCTAAGTGCTCTTAAGTAACCTAATATACAAAGGCACGCATTTGCTCAAATATATAATTATCCAATGTACATGGTATTAGTTACCATGGATATATTGCGCAGAATATGGTGAAAAATGCTTAGTCTTTACAAGTAAATAAGAAAGCAAAAATGAGAAATCCAACCAGTGATTTTGAGGAATCCAATCTGAGATCAATTCGGGATGGTTGTCCGTTTATGATTTATTGTTTTAAAATATTGTTTTAAACAAAAACATGTTGGGCAAATTGTGAGTTTTGTTTTTTATTAAATTTTAAAACTGTTTTACCCTTATTTCAAAAACAATAAAAATTGGTTTGTTGAATTTTGTTGTTAGTTTTACCTGGGAATTGCCTTGGTGACCAATAACAACGACCCAACACATGTTTTTGGTTGAAAACAACCATCTCCCATTGATCTCAGATCTTCTAATCTCCACGGCACCAATGTGATCTTGAAGCTCCGGAACCTTCCCTCGAACCCATTTGAAACCCACCAATCTGAAATATCCAAACACTCCATTTTCGACAAAAGCTCCAAACTTTTGCATCTTTCCAAATACCCACTTACGTTTTCAGCGTCCCCATCAATTGCAGCACTTCTGAAACACTAGAGCGGAAGAATACAGAGCAAGATCTTACCTTTGCACAAAAGGTTCTTCAAATGTGTGGCGTCGAGTTCCAAAGTGTGGTCACAGTCTTGAAGGGCGTTGTAAAAGTTTTTCAATTTGGACCTTGCTTTTGCGAGGTTGCATAGGGCTATGAAGAGTGATCTGCAGAGCTTTTGAAAGTGGTCGTCCTTGGTCGTGCGCATTTTGATAGGTGGCGTCGTGGTCGTCTTCCTCAGCGATGAAGATCACACGTGGGTGGCATCGTGGTCGCCATTTGGATGAAGCGTTTTTTCTTCTCGCGGCGGAGAATGTTTTAGACGGAGATGAAGTTGTTGTTGCGGAGGGTGTCGAGATCGCCGACTTAGTTGTCGGCGGCGAGGTCGGCGGCATAGCCATGGGCGATGCCATCCTTGGCTTAGGGATGGGTAGAAACCTAAAAGGGGTCGCAAAGCTGCTTGAACTTTTTGGTAGCATTTGATTTGGATTTGGAGATAATGATTTCGAAACTGAAACTGAAACTAAAACTAAAATTGGAATTCAAAAAAACTGAAACTTGTATTTAATTTATAATAATTTTAAAATTCAAAACAGAAAATCATCCCAAACTGGACCTAGGGTGATACAGGTTGAGCTTGTTGGGATATTGGAAAACTCAAATCCAAAACTTTAATTGGTTAAGCAACTGACAATAAGAGTAAATGAGAAACAACCAAAACTTTAATTCATATATATTCTTATAAATTATTTTCATTTTACTCATTTTCAATTAACGTGAGATTTTAAACTGACACATCAACTGTCTGTCTAGCATTGTTTAACATTGTCTAACATTGTCTGTCTCAAACGTGAGTTATCACATTAGCATACTCTATTACTATGTAAATCAATTGGCATAAGATTGTTCCAATGGTGATCTCAAATTCAAGTGATGGTAAGCTACAAGCAAAATTTGAAGGCTGAACAAGCAACACGGTTTGAAATGAAGGACTTGAGAAGTTGAAAACATATGAAGGAATTTTCATCTACTCGTAGACCTACTTCAGGAGATAAAAAAAAAAAAGCTAGGTTGCAAAGCTATTAGAGCATCCGTAGAACAATATCAAGGAATTGAAAATGATGAGGAAAAGTCCATAATTGTAGCATGATCAACAGCTCCGAACCTTCACCCTGACCCATCTTCATCAAGTTCAAGATCCTTCTAATGAGCATCCCCATGAGACGTTAAAAAGAAAACATAGGAAGCAATGTCCAGAAGTTCAGATTCAGAGTTATACCATGCTAACCAGCTTGAGAAGCCCATTGCTCGGAGGTTCAACATGTTCAGAGAAATTGCTGGTTGTGATTTTTCCACTTCAAAATCTTGTTTCTTCAAGTAATTAAAAAAAAAAAAAAAGAATTGATACACTGTTTCATAGTATTGACATTGAACTAGTTCTAAAGTTTTCTAAATCAACCAAATAATTACTTTCCTGCAATCAGATCCGAAGTCAAGAAATCATATTACAAGAGGTAGTAATTGGCATTGTCCTACAAGTGAGAAGTATAAAAATATTGATGACATGATAAACTTGATTGATTTTCTAATTTATACCTTTATTTAACATTCTATAACAGTAAAAACATTTTACAGTTGGAAAATAAATTATATGACAACACATTGGTGATTCAAAATTACAATTACTCTCCCTCAGGCCACAGCAAAAGATAGTAAGAAGCCTACTCCGATGCCTACACACTTTAAAACAAAAAATTATTTCTTCTACTAAATCTGGCAAATTACAAGGCATGAACAGCATCATCTCTATTTCACAGATTCTGTCCTTCTCCAGTTAAATCACAATATCATCTCAATAGCAGCAGGCACAACACTAATCTTTTTTGGAAGGAACCCCAAATGCTCCCCATCAGATTGAATATAAATACCACCACCCATGCCTGATATGTCCTCCACCTCAATAGAAAGTACACTACAATATAAAAAACACTCCGGATGAGTACCACCACAATGGCACAATCCTACGCTTCCATGAGCTGAAAAAGTTAGCACATTTGGTAAATTGTTTAAGGTGGCTACCAAATCCTGTTGCTAGATACTTACCTCCACATTTTTTTTAGTTGCAATTCAGTACAGTTAAGGCACATTCACATACAAAGTCGTATCCAACTAAAACAATTATACAGAATAATAAATCCAAGACAATTTTTGTCTGAATTGCAGCCAACTTAAAACTTGTCGATATACCAAACATGGATCATTCACAATATATTTCCTACTGACATTAATCCATGGAGACGACCTCACTGATGGGATAAGGTTTTTGATGTTGTTGCATCATTAAAATAAAAGTAGGTTATAGAGGATACTGAGAAGGTTTTGAGAACCACTTATATAATTGGGATCATAGTTAAGCAGGTGACTAGAAAGGAAGATAATTTACCTTACACTAACAATATTCAATCTCTATGTGTCATGTTCAGATTTGACAAAACCATGAAATCAAATTTCATTAGTCATCTAAACCTTATTAATGGAAGGTAAAATTAAGAATGGTAGATTGACTTCTTTGGAAAAGATTATACCTTCTATCAGATACATTTTTTACTGAGAGATGTGTCCCACTGTATAGCTTATGTAATTTCAAGACAAAATCATACCACTTGAAGTTCTGAAGAGTTACAACCTGCAGAATTTATGGGGAGAAAATGTACTTCAATGAATAAAAAAAAGATGACCAGGATTTAGGATGAGATTTAGCCAGTAAATTATTCAAAATAGATGATAATTTTCATCTTACATTTTACAGGAAGGTATTTTACCTCTAAATTTCTACTGAAAGGATCAGCATTTGGTGTAATTTTCATGCCACCACCAAAGTATTTTGCATTTCCAATGCAAAGGGCTGTCACTTGAGGACATGTCTCCCATGGACCATCATTGAACTGCATTTTTCAAGTAATAAAACAAGTGTGATACTTCTGGTGCACAAACATAGAACGTGAAAAAATTTAAATTATACAGGACCTCAAACTAACACTGACCCTGATTCTCATGTCCTGGTTTTGATGCCCAATGAAGGCTTGCAATGCACCAATGACATAGCACAGGTTGCCAAATCTCTTGTATCTAGAAGCATAAAAACCCGCCTTTGCACTCCTGTAAAATTAGGTCAAGCATGCTTTAGGTATGATCCATGTGTTACACTTATTCAGAAATTTCCAGTTAGCCTTACAAATGAATGTCGGCGACATTTATGAAGTAATGATGGTCGCAACTCTCTCCAGTGATAACACCGACATCTATCATTGATCTCAACCCTAAAGAAGACCTAAATTAGAATGTAATATGAGATAAACTAAAAGCACAAATGGAAACATAAGATTTGAGGCCAGCATCAACATGCTTGAGCTATCACATAGCTACAATAGAATAGTAAAGCAATTATAAATTAAGAAAAAGAAAAAACCTCTAGCAACACGTTCAATGGCCTCATGGGGATCATTTTTCCTGGAAAAGACTCAACAGATTTTTCCATTCACTTCAATTGTATAGAACTAATAAGCTCCATTTAAATAAGATGCGTAAGGATAATGAAGATACAAACAAAAACTAACCACCCAAATGTTCTTGCAAAATCAGAACCAGTTCCCAAGGGGATGAGCTGTACAAAGCCAGACCATAGTTATAATTTTCAATAAGCATTCAATTCAGGATATGTATTACAGATGACAAAATTTAAGATGTCAGGCATTGAATAAAAACTGAGAGTATTGCATTCTGGTGGCAAGTACTCACACCAAGAGCAGTTGAGTGTGTAGACTCTTTCACTTGACTAACAACAGGTTTTCCAGCCCAGAAAAACCCATTAACAACCTGCTTGTAATAAACGGAGGTGCATTAGGAGAACAATTAAGAAAGAATGTTGCAATTCATCGATAACTTTACTTGATATCAAATAAATGTGTTTTATACCTACTAAGGTCAGTCACGGGTAGGAAAGGTCTGGGCAGTTTGCAGTGTCCTAGGTTCTAACCTTGTTGCCACCATTATATACCAAAAATATAAATGTGTTTTATAACAAGGAAATGCTAGCAACATAATCTCTAACATACTCTTTCCACAACACTTTCTATTATTAAGTATGCTCTTAGCATTTCTTTTTATAGCAAACATAATAAAGGTAAGCTTGGTTGAACTTGAACCCTTTCTGATAAGGTAGATGCTACTCAAGAATTTTTCCCTTGGGAAATTTTTTATGTAGAAATTTAAGTAGCAATAAATCCATCAAATAACATCAACACTCCCAACAATAATTATTTTTTTTTTGAAAAGGGCAGTTTTCACCTCATGAAGAGTTCCATCTCCTCCAACAGCAATGACAGCATCAGCCCCCTCCCTTATAGCCTACATAGAACAAGGACAGCAATTCAACAACTCATTGGAATCAGCTGAGATAAAACCAACTTATCTCAAACACTCCAAACTAACCTCTCTTGTTATGTCAATAGCATGACAAGGACCCGACGTTATGGATTCACATATCTACCCAAAAACAAAAAAGATCATGAACTTGTGAATAAACACAACACACAAATCAAACGAATTAGCAGAATTCATCTCAAATACACAAACATACATAACACGGCAGCAACAAGACTCACTCACATTGCACTCTTTACCAAGACGAGACCGTAGATATGGAACTAACTTCCTCCATTCTTTACCTGTCCTCCCATTAGCACCTGGAACTCAAGTTTCTTGCTTCAAAATTTTGATAAATTCTTAAGTAGACACTACTTCACATATGCGCTCACATCACCAATTAACATGTGTAAAGTCATAAAAATCATGTGAGAAATGTAATTCCCTCTGAAGACGTTTTTTTTTTCAAACTAATTGTTGATTTTACTTGTAAACACCACAGCTATCCTTCAGAGAAAGAAATTCTGCTCAAGCCGAGGATTTAACATAGCTGCATATCTAGAATTTGAATTCGAGAACACTACTAGTTAAGCTCCAACAACCTCGTACCAGTTGATTTGAGTGCCAATTATGGTCCAATATTTCCAAAAATTAAACTTTATCCCCAAAGAAATAACGAGTAATTCTGCTTTTCTAGCTAAAACAAAAAATACCATAATATGTGCCTAAAATTCCGATACCCCACAATTTAATTCAGCTCAAAAACAATAAAAAAAAAAATCTTTCTATATTTTCTCAGCATACCTAGAGGGTTGACGACGAAAACGAGGTCCCTTTGGCGAGAAGAAGAGGAAGAACCAATGCGGTCAGGTGCCATGGGTTGAAGCTCTGATCTGATACATACGGTGTGAGCAACGTATATTACTCTTCCCAATGCCATGATGATGATGATGATGCTGGAAATAACTATGGCACGCAATCTTATGCTTAATTTGGGGAAAACAGAAAGAAAAGAACAAAAGAATTGTTGGTCCTATCTGCAGCAGAAGATATCACTCATCTTTGCGACTTGTTGCCATTTCATTTGCATCGCTCTGAGTCTGTAAAATTACTGTTACTCAACACTCCACTTCAATACTAATCCTCGTCGCAACTAACTCTATTAAATTATTAGTAATATTTCGTGTCTTTCTGCTGTGTAAATCGCTTTGGTGAGCTCGTTCTTGTGTTTTATTTTAGGGAAAGAATCAAAGCTAGAGTGTAAATATTCTCACACTGAAAATAAAAAGTTACAATTTTTTTTATAGAAAACAAGGTTATACAATGTGTGTGTAACACAGTCATCATTTTACACTCATCTAATATAATTCACCGTGATAATTAAATTCTTTTTTTATAAAACCTTAAAAATAATTTTTTATTGTTTTTTCTATAAAATTTTAATTTGCATACACTTAATTTTTTTTAACAATCTGTTAAGTAAAACTCATTTCAAATATATTTTTTTAAAGTAATTATATATTAAACTTTTAACTACATTTTAATTCAAATAATATATAAAGATAATAAATGAAAAATCTTGAAAAGAAAAAGTTAAAGTTAAATTATATTTTAGTAAAATGTTTAATTTTAGTTTTATATTTATTATTATAATTTAAATTATTTAACTACTAAAATAATAATTTTATATTTTTAATAAATACAAAAATTGAAAGTGTATGTAAAAAAACTTAGCACTAATATATATATATAACAGAAAAATTTAAGGTTTTTCCTTCCTTGCAGTCTTTATGCAAAATTTAAATGTGAGACTTTAGGCCAAAGACACAAACCCTCTGCCACTGGACAAAACTTAGTAGGATAGAAAGCTTGTAATGTTTTTTGAAAGAAAAAAAAATTATGAAGAATTCATTTAGGAAAAAAAAAACTATAAAGATGGGGGAGCAAATAAAAAAAAATAGCAATTTTTTTAAGAACCAAAAACTTTATTTAGGAAACGAATAATTCAAACAAGGCCAAACCTGACAGACATTTCAAGAAATACAAGCAAAATCTTACAATTTAAACATGAAGAATGGAAGATTCCCCCAACTTAGAAGAAAATAAAAGTTCACAATTCAAAGGCTAAGGAGGCAGATTAGAGATGTATAACATGTTTGGTTCTATAATCCAGATGTAGTTTTCCACGTTTACAGAGAAACTAAAAGTTATAGCTTCTATACCCTAGACCTTATTTCTTATTTTTCAACGAATTTCCAAACATGCATGTAATGGTGATCAAAATAGAGGTTTCCTTCCATTTAGCATCCCCAACAAATGATCAATAACTTTGCTCCCATCATCACGCAAGCCAGAATGCATGAACTCATTAGTTATCCATGGCCTAATCCCTGCTATTTGAGAAGCTGTTTCCATGGCCAGCTTAAAATTCACGTACAAGTCTTCATAGTAAACAGCTGCAGCAACAGGTACCTGCCAGCATTGGATCAAAGTTAACAAAAAACTCAAGAGACTCACCTTCATCTTGTCTCTTGATAAACATATTCAATTGTTAAGGTTGTATCAATCATAATTCTTGTCTTGCTAGGAATTTTGATGGTATAACGGATAACTGAGCAAACTACCTTATTGTTATTCAGAACCTGAACGTCATATAATGGGGGCCAATCCTTCTTCTCTGCCAATATATGAGCTGCATCTTTGAATGGTTTCAATGCATGAATCTCATCAAACATCCATGGGAAAATCATCTATAAAAGCAAGTGAACATGGTAAGAATCTTCTCCAGTTAATAGTAAAGAAAAGAAAATAAACAGATTAGCATTCAACTTAGTGGTTAATTACCTACATGGGAAATGCAATTTCATGCATAATGCTCCATATCCAAAGGGCATGCCAATTGTAACCAAATCTTTTCATTAAATGAGTGCATATATTGATAAACATTATAGATGTACAAGGTTTGAATTATTCACATCATACATCAATCAAGTTACTGAATTCTATGACTATGTTTGGATAAATTTCTCAATGATAGGAGAAGAAAGTAAGAAGGTAAAATGAGTTAAACTTTTCCCATAAGTTAAAATTAACTTATGCATAAGCTAATTTATACAAACTTTCTCATTTAACTTCTCCAAAAGTTAGATTTTAACTTATGCATGAGCTAATTTTAACCTATAGGAGAAACTTAATTCATTTTACCTTCTTATTTTCTTTTCTTTTCTTATAGGTTCTTATTGAGAAGCTTATCTAAATAAGACCTGTATTTGGATACAGGCAGCTATATATTCTTGTATTTTATTTTATTTTAACCAGGTATCAGTTTCCCCCCACTAGGATATGTGGAAGAACAAAAAAAAGAAACAATACTAAGCACAACAATGTTACTCTGAATAGCTTTAATGCAATATTTATGGCGTAATTTAAGATGTTTTGTGCAAAGTAAAGAAAAATGATATTCTTTACACCCTACCTCTCCTGTAAAAAGTACAGGTAGTCCTTCTCTGGCAGCTCTAATTGCATCAAACTTGTCTCCAACTGCAGTTCTTACACTATTAGCAGACCATTTATTAGCAGAACCCTACAGAGAGAATGAGGGACCAGAGTTGAAGAAGAACCATACAACATGAATAAACAAGGAACCAAAAAGAAATCTACCTGACAATAGATGGATTCATGTAGAAGAGCATAGAGTGGATTGGTATCAAAATTTAACCACTTCTCAAACTGCATAGAATGAAAATTGGCCCTTGATATTCAGAAGTAAACTTGAAATTCAGGATTCATAATCACCAAAAGGCAAACATTTTTCTTACAGAACTTAGGAAGTTGTAACTTATTCTCTTTGGTGCTCCCGGAACAAAAGTAGGATCCCACACGCTCTCAAACCTAGAAAGATTAGTTCAAAAAATTCAATAAATTTAATTCAAGATGATTCTAAAACACACAAGGTAATAATACATTACAAATAGTGCATGCTCTCGAAACCAGCTCTGGATCCTAAGCCAGATAGACCAAGAGTCTGCAGCCCTCTTGGGGTTAGGAAGCCACCAGATGGAAGAGCCACCTACACAAAGAGAGAAGGAGATAAGGATTTGACAGAACATAGCTCAGATTTTCATGTTTAACAACAATAAGAGGGCTGCAGACAGATAATCACCCCTCCTCCTTCTTGTTCAGCCAAATAATTAACAAGTTCTTGAACAATTTTAATATCTTGAGGGAACCTCTTGTAGTACTTCTCATTTTGAACTATAGCTTGCTCAAAGCCTGCTTTGTACACTGAATCTGCAGTACATCCACCTCCAATCGGAGGAATTCCTCCAGTTATAAGGACTTGCTTCAATCCTTTTGGTGCGAAACTCAAATACGTGACTGCACAAAATCCACCATAGCTCTACCACAAAAAAAAAAATAGAAAAAAAGAAACAGAATAAGAGTAAGCAAGCATGGAATTCCAAGGCTATATTGGTTTCAAAGGTTACAAAGGCATTCTAACCAAAGCTCCTAAACCAATAAAGCATCAGACAATGCCTACAGCAGGACTCATACAAATATCAATGTTAAAATTTCAAGGAGACAGGGAAAGAAAGCAAAGGAAGAAGAAGTTACAGATTGTAAAGCCAGACTGGTTAGTCATCAAAATCAGCAACTCATATGAATACCTATCAAAAACAATAACTTGAATACCTGACCCAATATTGTCCAAGGACCAGCATCAGGAACAAGGCGAACTCGAATAAACTCTGCATCGTTTACTATATTATCAGCTCGGAAATATTTTAAAAAGTCAGCTAATTCATCAGCAGACTTGAATTGTGACATTGATGACACAGTCAAGGGAGTTGATAAGCCTGTTCCTCGCTGTAGAAATGTACAAAAGTAAGAGAACAGATAATACAAAAAAAAGTTGTAGCAATATCACAAAGATAATGACATAAATGCCTAGCGAATCATGCCTGATCCATTAAGATGAGACGGAATTCTTCACAAACTTTTTTAGTCCATCCACTGGATTCAGTAGGACGCCGGCACTCAAACCCAGGTCCACCTTGCAAATATAATAAGTATGGCAAGTTTTGCTCTTCTTTCCCAACTGCAACAAAATTACAAAGTTTTGAAGGAAAATTTGCCACAGTGGTGAGGGGGGTGATGTACAAGTCTAAGCATGAACACCCATCAAATAAGCAATATGTAAAATGAAAATTTATCACAAAACAAAAAAAAAAAATCTGGGATCAAAACTTTGTTGAAGAGTGACTAATTAAAACATAAAACAATATGAACAGAATATTTAGGCTTCTGGACATGAGGTATGCAGTGCTGCTCTAGTTGCCAACATAATCGCCACTAGAATATAGATATACTAAGGGTGTGTTGATTTCTATTTTCAAAAACTTTTTAGTTTTAAAAAAATAAAACAAAGGAAACAGACAGCCACACTAACTCATGCCTCAGCACTTACTGCACCAACCCAGATGATGCACACCCTTGAGCTAGGACCACAAAACTGAAGAGGATGAGAAACCATCTCTCAACTATTTCTGTTTTTTGGTTGTTAAAATACTTGTTTTGGAAACAATTATCAAAGAAGATTTTGGATGAGAAATTGATTGTTGATTAGCATGAAATTATTTTAAACAAACCCTAAGTCTCCACTAAAACACAGAGCACCCAATCATGAAATCATTGAAATGTATGATTTGCCCCCTACATGACAACCATGTTCCTGACTGAAACATAACAGTTGTACCTTTAGAAAACAAATAATTGTCCAATGCCAATACATAAATACCAGCAATTCCATGTAAAGCTTTCTTGATTATCCAAATAAATCCATGTCAACTTCCTCTCCTGTTCTCTTCCCAAGCACATCATCCCATTTACATAGTAATAGGTCTTATCTCTCTTCCTTGAAAGGAACACGATCTCATTTCCAATGACATGTGCCCTCATCCCTCGAGGAAAAAGTCTTGATCTCGAGGAATTGTAAACAAACACAAAACACTTTATGGTACTACTCAAGTCCTTGTTTTTAATTTCTAAAGCTCAAGTAGGTTCCACTTCCACATTTAAAAAATGAAGCAGTATCTATCACCTTTCATTTTCTATTCCCTATTTTTCAATCCAAACAATGGACCTTAAACTCATTCCCCTCCATCAATCCAAACACAGCCTAAAACGGACTCAAAACTATTATATGATCTAAAATGCCACCATTAGATTCTGCCCCCAGATACCCCATTGACAAAATATTCACTATAATAACTCAAAAAACCCAAACCTATTTACACTATCACAAAAACCCCATCCTGGGTTTTCCTTCACTTCAGACAGTGACTCATTAGCCACCATCAAAATTCCATTTTTTACCCCACAAATTAAAACGTTTAAAACCAAAAAAATAAAACTTTTTGTTATCACTCAACCTCCATGCAAAAAGGAAATCAAGGGCAACGAAGAAACAATTAATGCAATCAATCAAACCAAAAGAAAACGATTGAAAACATAGTCGACTTTGACTAATGTTACCTGCAACGACTTCACGTGCAAAAACGGTGATCTTGGGAGAAGAATGGAGTCCCCGACAGTGATCGAGAGGGACCTTGAAGCGATGATCGCGCAACCGGAGATCCGGCACGGAGTACCAGTCTCCAGTGACGTGCTCCGGCGAGGAGTCGCCGGCGGCGAGGCCTTCTCCGTTCATTGGGGGGAGAGAGCTCCAGCGAGAATGCGAGATGAAACGGTTGGAAACAGAATAGGGTTTCGTGAAGTGAGATAGTGAAGAGAAAGCGCGAGAATAATGATGAATATTATGATTGTAATGAAGCAATGTTCTCAGAAAACGTGGTGGTGGCGCGTGGAGTAACAGCATTGTAGTGTGGCGAGTGGGACGAAGTGAGGGTAAGCGAGAGTGGATAAAATCAGAACGGCTTTTCTAACTTTGACTGAATTGTTTGGACGGCTTTGATTTGGTTTCAGAGAAACAAAGTTTATCTAAGCCGTTTATTACTCACTGACTCTTGTTTATGCGTTTTTTTTTTTACAAACATTGTTTGAGTTTTTATGTTACATACTAAATTAAATTATTTTTTACCTTTTTAATCAATATTCTAATTAAATAAGAAATTTAGTATCCTTAATTACTTTAATTATTATTTTCTAATCAGAATTAAGTATAATCACATATTTACGCACCATTATTCAAATGATATTTTATTAATTAATTTGATTTTTAAGATTTGTCAAAATATTTTTTTTACTATTCAATAATATTTGGTAAATAAATATATTTTAATAGCGGGTAGTGTTTTGTGAAAGATTATTTCAAGTAGCATTTTGGCTTCTTATATTTTACTTTTTCATTTTAAATATTTATTAAATTTACTTTAGTTTTATCATTTCTTTTTTAGATTTTTTTATATGAAATTATTTATTTTAAGTATTATAATGTGTATATTATTTATTTTATTGTTTTAGCATTATATTTCAAGCTATTGATAATGGATTAGGATGACAAACTAATATGCAATAGCATTTAGAAGTACACAACGGCATCTTCGACAACATGCTCATGAACCGCTGTCGAAAGTCGTCTCAGTGCTTTAGTACATCGTCACTAAGCACCTCTGGTGACGACCCTAAAGGTTAATTACTAAAACAGCGGGGCTCTCAATGACATCTATACTCCAATTCAACAAACATCTTCATTTTCTTTCCCAAATGGTGCAAATGACAACAATCATGGGTTTTTATTGGATCGCATCTATACTTTCATTGTTTTTCTGTCTTCTAATTTTAGCAAAATTTTCTCAAGTTCTTTATATGAATTATGTGACTAAGAGAAGAGTGTGACTGAGGAGGATCCAAATTGACAAAAATAAAGAGAGAATTTTCAAATTGGAAATATTCAATTGTATCTCTCTAAAAAATTTAGTCATTATAAAATTTTTAATATATTTTTAGTCTATATAAAATTAAAATATATTATTATTTGACTTGAAATGATTCCATATATCATGTAAAAACAAATATTTTTAAATATACAAGTAAAAATATATATTTTAATCATTTAAAATTTTGATCTTTATTGATCATTCAAACAAACAAAAGGCTAGATTCACCTGTGAAAAATAATAATTGTTAATTTTTTTACAATCATATCCAATAGGTAAATAGGAAGGGTAAGTATCGCTTTCCTATATTAGTAATTTTTACCTAAATATTAACTTAGGCTAACTAATATCACAAGAAAGTGATAAAAACATGAACTTTAATTGATTTTGAGTAAGTTGAAAACAGGTGTGTAGTAACAAAGTTAAAGAGACTATTTTGTGATTTTTGAGTAAAAACAAGGTTTGAACAAGAAAGAGGGGGTTGGGGGTTAAATAACAAAGATTTGTGTAGGTGTTAGGTTTCACCAAACTTCACTCTCTTCTTGTTTGAAGGCACAATACATGTATACGTCGAATCAATGCTAAAATCAGTCAATACATGCTTTCTTAGTCCTAATCCCTTAGATGAAAAGTGTCTTAGTTTCATTATTAATTTCTAATGCCTCAAGCTACTTACTAAAGGAACTAGCTTTAAATTTAGTGACTCAAGATAATCAATGAATTGAGCTTCATTCTTAGATACAAAATTCATTGAGTATTTTTCTTTCGGTCAAGATTATGAAAGAATTTTCCAACAACAATCAAATCCAAAAAATATGTCATGGCTGATCAAATCAAAACAAACATTAAGCAAAAAAGTAAGATATTAACATTAATACATTGAATATATATATATATATATATATATATCAAAGTGAGAGTATGCGGATACACCTACCGCCATAAATGACGGTCAACCCTATTTATACAAGAGCAAAAGTTGTATTTTAAGTGACTTTTAGTTAAACTCAAAATTTCTAAGCTCCAAAATTTAGCTGAACATCGAAGAATTCATTTTTCTTGCTATCAAATTTTAGCTCCCGTTCCACTTTTAAGCTCAGCTACATCAAAGTTTGCTTTTTCTTCAAAAAATAAATAACTCTATAGCTTTTCCACTTCACTTCTACAAAAAATATTAGATACAACCCAAAAAACTAAATCTTTACTAAAATTTAATATTTACCAAACTAAGATGAAAATGAATAAAATATCACTCTAAAATTAGGTAAAATTAGATTGATTACCTTATGAAACATGTGAAATTTAAGTAATTAAGGCATTTATCAATAACCAACCCATGCACCCATATGTTCACCGAATACCTGAAAAGTGAAGCCAAGTTCTCCACAAAATCACAGCATCACACTCATTTCCAATTCTGTGTTTCCCACAATGCATTTCCTAGTAGCACTTTCAAGAGCTTCTTCCACTGTAACCAACCACTGTCTGTGTCACCTCCGCAACACGTGCAACGTTGTGGCAGAGAAGTTGACGCTGACCCGGTTGAAGCAGAAGCACTGCAAGCGTGAACCCATCTCCGCGGTCTCCACCCATGACTAAGCTTTGGCGGTGTATGTCGACATGGCAGACATAGACGTCTGTCATGTCGAAAATTCCGCGTCCATGCATCACCATGGACGCGACACCACCATCCTATCACCCTTGAACAAATGCTTGCTCATTGTCGTGCCGTTGCTCGTGGCGCCAAGAGGCCTCTTCTCGTTGGAGACTTGCCATTTGGAACCTATGAATCCAATTCCAGTAAGGTATACTTTTTATAAATATATATATAAACAATTTTAAAAATATTTTACAGTATAAAAATTAGAGTATATATTACTATATTAAACTCTAAAAAAATAAATGACTTTTATATAAAATTAGAGTATATATAAATGACTTTTCTATTTAGAGAATTTAATTTTCATAAATTAATAGTAATGTAAAACTTTTTATACTATAAACTAATAGTGATTTTTAAAATAATTATGTGTGAATTTAAGTTTTATATGTTGTTCCTCTAAAACAAAGTATTATATGTTGTTAATGTGATTTATATTACCCACTAATCAGAAATTATGTTAATTATAACTTGTAAGTTAATTATTTAAAGATAAAAGGGTTATATAATGATAATGTAAAGAATTTTATATAGTCGTCCAATGATAATTTATCATCCAAGATAAATTTATTAACTTTTAAAATAATTATTTTAAAATAATTCAAATAGTATTATAAGATTAATATAAAACTATTTTATACCATCAATCATAACGATAAAACTCTTGTTTACAAGTAAAATAACCTCAAGATGATAAAACTTTCAAAGTTTCAATAGATTTTAATTAAATTTTTTAAAAAAATGCTCGATAGTTAAAAAAATTACGGTACAAATTCAATAGGAAGCATGTGTGTTGACATTTTATTAGGTAAATATAAGGTACATGAAAATAAGATTCTTTTGAAATACTGTATGTTAATAAAATTATTTTTTTTATTATTGTCTTCCGGTTGTTGGATAGAAGAAGAGATAAAATTTGGTTGTTTTGGCCATTGCAGCGTCTCAAGCTTAAACTGTGAGTTAAAATTGTGATGTTATGTTTCTAACATGTACTCATAGTACAAGAGTTCTTTGAATATACATTTTACTGAGATGGTGAAGGTCCAACTCTAAATCATTTGATCATATTGAGGCTATGAAAAAACCTTTTGAAAAACTTAGATGAAAACATGAATAATTTTACGTCGATGAGATGTATGATTCGGTCCAGAGTCTAATATTTGGCTAGCTTTATCTACGTCTTACCTTTCTTACCTAAGAATAATTCCAATCATTTTCCTTTTCTGGTCAATTTTGATGTTTTTTTCAATATTCTTTTTAAACAAAATGGACTGAAATGGCACTTGTATTGAAAGAATTTGGTCTCTAATTAACCAATGAGGTATGGTTTGAGTTGACAAACGAAGTTGCACGATAGCACGAGGACGGACTTTATCTCATGTTGAGTTCAAAAGTTGCAAGAGCCAAGAGCTACTATATTTTTAAAGAGAAATTTTGTTCTTATTTATATTTCTTATAATTTTTTCCACTAAAAAATATTTCCTATAATTTTTCTACGATTCAAAAAAATAAATTAAAAAGAGTAAAAAGAGAGTTTGAGGTCAAGCTTCACTTCTTAACGATAAATAGGATTTTCACAATCCCACTGTTTTTTTTTTAACCTTTAAAAGAAAGTACAGGGGGTGGTATGGTGTAAAAACATATACAAGGTATATTATTTAGGAATGAAAAAATTTAATACTATATCTAATATTATATATGATTATTTTTATCTTTTATTTATTATTTTTATACACATATTTTAAAAATAATAAGAAAGAGAATTTTACCGTACATAATAGCAGTTGTACCTAAGCCGATCAGCATTGTCTCAATACACGTAGTTTATATAAAAAACAATAATGATACATATTTTAAAAATATACTTCAAAATCAAAGAGAACAACTAAGTTCTATCTTATAGTCAACGAAACATTTTTCAAAGTATATATAATGAGGGAAATATTCTTGAAGTTGAAAATTCTCGCGTGCTCTTTGGAGTTAAGCATTTATTTATGTTTTTTCTTTTATTTTAAGAAAATCATTTTGTTACTACTTAGTACTCACTAGGATTGAAATATGAAGGAAAATGTTTGGAAAAACACGGACAAGTATTTCAGTATGAAACGTTGTTCAGGTGTGTGCAGTGGTTTTAAAATTTTCTATTTGATTGTAAGTTGTAGGCAGTTGATACAGTAGTTAGGATGTTAAAGGAAGGAAACATGGATGCCATAAAATTAGAAGGAGGGTCAATTTCAAGGGTTGTTGCAGCAAAAGCCATTGTTGAAGCTGGAATAGCAGTCATGGGACGTGTGGGACTTACTCCTCAGGCCATTAGTGTTTTGGGGGCATTTAGACCTCAAGGAAGAACTGTTGCTAGTGCTATCAAGGTCTATCTAATTAACTAATATATGACTTAAATATGTTTTTGTTCTCAAATTTATGTTATTGTTATTTTTTATTCTTTAAATTTAAATGTTTTATTAGTCTCTTAATCTTAAAAATTATTCTTTTTAGTCATTTTCGTGTATCTAAATCTGTTACAAATTGTAAGTTCAAATCACCAAAAATCAATTAAGAGGAACTAAAAAGAATAATTTTTGAAATTGAGAGACTGAAAAATAAAATTTAAATTTAGGGGACTAAAAACAATGATACCCAAATTTTAAGGACAAGAAATATATTTAAGCGTTAATATCCAGTAAATTGGCATTTGCAGGATTTTATTGTCATCCTAATAAGAATAAGTCTATGAAGGTTGTGGAGATGGCATTGGCTTTGCAGGAAGCTGGGTGCTTTTCTGTTGTTGTAGAGTGTGTGCCTGCACCTGTGGCTGCTGCTGCTACAGCAGCACTTCAGATTCCAACAATTGGAATTGGGGCTGATCCATTTTGCAGTGGGCAGGTAAGTTGGTCATGCTGGCCTTTTATCTAATACTATGATATGCTTGAGAACTTTAGTAAGAGTAGAGTGGCCGAGACTAGCACCACTATTTTTGTGTAGTTAAAAACAAGACTATTACTACATTTTGAGGCATTTATTCTTCATCCAATTGAAAGTATGTTTCATGGTAAATTGTTGTCTTAACTACATGTTGTCTTCATTTTCATGTGTATGTATATGTAGATATATATGGAATTGGAGATGTTTAGATGGTCTTAATTACTATTAGACTGTATGTGTTTTCGAATTTGATCAACCCTAAATTGATTTGAGAATATTAAAGAAAGTGTTATTTATTGGTGAAATTTCACTCCTTTTGGGGATGAGAACTAGGGGATTTTTTCTGTTTTTGAGAGACTTTATGATTTCGTAAGCATATGGTGTGGTTTTATTGAAGGATGGATTACATGATTTTCATCTCTGTAATTTGTTATGATCTCTCTGCCACTGAGATGAATTGTTGCTTTATGAGCAAATGACTCACTTGGATGATTTATCCCTGCTTGTAATTTGCAATGATTGATCTTCAATTCATTTTTTTCTTTCCTTTTTTACCTTGTTATTTAAATGGAGCATGTTTGTTACCGTTACAATGATTATTGTAGGAGAATAACTTGATAACCTTTTTCCTCTTGTTTCACTTCAAGAAATTTTCATTTATATAAATAACCAACCTAGACATATTTTCTGAACTAATTTCGTTCGGTTATGTACAAGTTAGAACAATTTACAGCTCAGTATCTCACTAATATTATGGCATATGTTAATTAATCATAATCTTTTGCTTTTTATTTATGAATTCTAATTTATTGTTCATGCAGGTGCTACTTTTCCACGATCTGCTTGGTATGCTGCAACATCCTCATGCTAAAGTATTTCTTGAAATTTTTACTTTTAGTTTTTATGTGTCCTCTTATAGGATTCTTTGGTAAAGTTAAGACTCCATCTTTTGCATACTCCAAAATTTTGTAAGCAGTATGCCTGTGTTGGAAATGTAATTAATAAAGCCTTATTAGAGTATAAGGAAGATGTGATAAATGGTTCATTTCGATTGGGTTTGGACAAGGCAGCATCTGCAGCATTTGAAGCAGTCCAAACTATGGATACTTCCAAATCAAACGGTGAAGGACAACAAAGGACTAAAACAACATTTTAGTCCCTAAAAAATTTGAGGCCAATCACATATTAGTCCTGAAAGATGAAATTGTTGATCACTTTAATCCTTTTCAGGGAATAAATTAGTATTAAAAAGGGATTAAGTTGCCTGATTTTTTCATCTTTCAGGAAGAAAAATGATGATTTTTATCTTTCAAAAAATAATATGAAGGATCTCAAAATTTCAAAGATCAAAAATTCAAAATGGTGTTTTACTTCCAACAAATTGAATAATTTAATAAAGCAACAGGTGTCGCTAACAGGTGACAAAGTTTCTGTCTACAAAGTGAAATAATCTGTATTGTGTTGCTGTACTCTAATTCTGGCTTATCCAATGTTTCTATCAATAAAAGTATAAAAACGTGCTACCAACTTGTGTCTTTTCAACTCCTCTATCGCTTCAAATCGTGCAAATCATATTTGTTAAGAGGGAGTCATGCATGATGAATAATTACAGTGAAGGACATTGCATTGCCATTAGTGAAACAATTTGCCAGCCAGGTACCTTGAGAGAGAGAGTAAACAGAACCATACCAGAAAACGTGTGTCATAATTACATTAGAGACTTAATAATTATACAATGAACATAATAAACATAACCAAATAATATAATATTTACATGATATATTGAACCTAGACACGTGTATCCAACTCAAACATAATGCATGTTTCAGACCAAGGTCGATTACATTTAGGTTGAGTGTATAATTTTGTTATGTGTTGTGTTCATTTAAAAGCTTATCCTTGATGTGCTCTTAAATGCGCATGAATAAGGTCAACTTTTGAGGCCATGATTCTTTACCACCGATGCTTGTGGAAGGTGAATTGGTGACACAGTTCTGTCTAGTAATTAAAGTTGGATTTGCCCACCACAAGATCCTTCCTAAAGTTTGTAAAGTTCTCAAGGTATGACAACATTGTGAGGTTGAACCATAGGATGTACCTAATTGAGTAATAAC
Organism: Glycine max; assembly: GCF_000004515.6. Classification (NCBI taxonomy): domain Eukaryota; kingdom Viridiplantae; phylum Streptophyta; class Magnoliopsida; order Fabales; family Fabaceae; genus Glycine; species Glycine max. The sequence continues at coordinate 53,003,957 of NC_038254.2, read as the reverse complement.
CATAAATAATCCACTAAGAAACCTTACCCTTATGATCTATTCTCTTTTATAGGAAAAAAGGGTATATTTCTTTCTTTTTTAATTGCAATATATAAAGTTTATGAACTCGGGATTCTTACAGTACACTTCAAATTTGGCTTTTAAATTGTATGTAATTAGTTTATCAGTTATATTGTTAAGCTGTGTCCTACAAAAATCATAAATTTCCGGCAAGTAAAAGGCATGATGATGATGATGTTCTAGGTAAATTCTTTGCTCCATTACCGACAGAGTTCCCAACATTCCATATATAACTTTAGATTTCAATATTTTGAAAACCGTTTATAAGTAACTCCCACCAAGCTTTTCAAATGGAGTGATGGATGGATTAGAACTTCCATGTTGATTTCTAAATAGGGGAACCAAGTGTTTCTGCTTCATGTGCTTAAAAAAGAAAACGAATTTATGCTATCCAATTTTTTTTCCAACTACATTAGTACCTGAAGGATAAGTATCGTTATTCATGACATAGTATTGGGCGTACCACTGTCAACTTCATTGGTTTACAATTTGTAAAATGCTTGGTGAACAATCAACTTAACATTTTCACCCTCACACGGCTCCTAGAAAAATTCTTGCTTTAATTGCATATATACATCACCAAATTCGACTAAGTCAGTTCACTTTCCTTCCAATTGTATGAAAGGATTCTTTTTCTATGGTTAGTAATGGCAATTTCAAAATCCTTTAAAATGTAAATCGTGTGGTTTATTTGAAATGAATACTTCTATTATTTGAAATGTCCAAATAAAAAGAATACTTTGAAATGTCATGGTGTCAAGCAAGATTTTGACTTGACATTTATCTTACACATGGGGACATACATGGAAAAATATCCTCTCCATTTAATGGAGAGAGTTGGGGACATACATGGACATACATGGAAAAATATCCTCTCCATTTAATGGAGAGAGTTGGGGACATACATGGAAAAATATCCTCTCAATTTACTGGAGAGAGCCAGATCTTAATAGGTGTTGAATTAAATAAAATATTTTTTTATTTATTTGACTATTTAAATTGATATCACCATATAAATAAACACACACTCATTATTAAAAAATTATTTAAAATTTAAGAAAAATAAGCTCAAAATATAATATAATGTAAAAAAAAAACTTAACTTTTGTGTGAATCTTGTTATTATAGGAAAAAATGTGAAATATACAAGTCAGTTTGACGGGTGAATATATATATATATATATAGATATGATTTTATTAAGATATCAAATATTCATCATAAATAATAATAATATTTCTGAATGGTCTTTTTTAAAACCAATTATTATATAAAAAAGTGAATGTACCACAAAATAATACTACTTGATTATCAATTTAGATTTATTAATATATATATACATACGATCTAGCATGTAGAACTTGCCCATATCCTATATTTTATATATTAACCGTATGAAGTATCACATCTCATCCTGTGTCCTAGTGTGAATCCACACTTCTTCATAAGATAATAATGCCTAACTATCATTTTTTTTTTTCATTCTCCAGCTGATTTGGTAAATTGACCCCTTCCACTAGGCATGAGATGCAATGTTATTGGGAGCCAAGCAAATGGCACAAAGCTAAAATGGTGAGCCTAACATGTTAACTTCAAGCTAACGTGGCTCTCATTTGGGGAAGGGGACGTGAAATACTTTGCTTCTCAGTGAATAAAACAGAGAGGAGCCAGATACCATATAAATCAAAACGCATATGCTTGATGGGAATCTAATTCCTTGATTACCTTAACCCCTCGTGTCCCCAAAAAAGGTTCACTACTATTGGTGGTCATGCACAGTACTACTAGAATATATACCCAACAAGCAACAACCATGAACCCATATGTCACAGTCACACAAATAATAATCATTACCAAGAAGAAGAAAAACATATAAGTCAACCCAAAAGTGCTTCTGCCAATTTATATCACAAAACCAATGTCAAATACAATGAACTCAACCACAACTCAAGGAGCATACAAAAAGCTTACTAAAATATATTGTTTTTACATTAACATAGGTATGACATAAATAATAAAACTATGAATGCCTAATAATAATCATTGATTTTTAACAAGATTAATGCTTGATCTACCTTACTAGTCACTACTACTCTACTAAGGAAAACTTTTCCTCCCATCCACAAACCATTGTTAGTAAAGATTCCTCCAAAATGTTCCATTTCCTCTACAAACAAAAACCAAAAAGAAAAGGTCCCTATTGTCATCAATGAAAAGCATTGTGATGATTTGCCCGAAAGAATCATCTACACCCACTAGCAGTAGCAGCACCACTAGCCACCCAAGAAGGGATTGCAATTGCTGAAAAGGGGTCACTGAAACAGTCTCCAGTGACAACAGAAGGAGCCGTAAGTTGGCTCAGTTCATCCAAACTTTCAAAGAAGTCATCTGAAAGCACCATATCAGACAAGCCAAATTCATCTTCTTCCTCATCATCCATCACATCCTCTTTCTCTTCTCTGCTCTCAGACTTTTCCCCTTGTGATGGTGTTGGAGCCTCTTCTTCTGCCCCTGAGGTGGCAGGGGAAGTGGGTTTTGTGAGGCTCTTGCTCTTGTCAGAGTCTTCTTCAGTGGTGGTGGCTGTTTGAGGTACCAATGGCTTCTGACGTGTGGAGCCAGCAAGAGAGTTTCTGTGAGTAGGAGCAGGGTGGTTGTGCTCAGCAGTGTAAGTCACTATAAACATTGTTGGGTCTGATCTGTTTCTTTCAACCTGTTTCCTTGCCAAACACCCCTTTGAGCTGCTACATCTATAGTACCCCCTACAAAAACAAAATCAAACCTCAATTAGACCTTAAAGTACACAACTTTGGAAATTTGGATTTGATTACTTAAAGCATAAAGTGGGATGCCATGTGATAATTAATTGCAAAATTCACTATTGAGATCTCAAACACCTTTACTTTATAAATCCATGCACATATTTTCTCACAATCTCAAATCAAGGGCCATCAAATTAAAAGAGCCAAATCATGAATTTTCAACTAAATTTTTGGAAAATTTCAAGTGGAAATCTTGTAGGCTAACCTTGGATATGGAGACCCCTTTATGGGTTTCTGGCCATATTTCCTCCATGCCCATATGTCTGAGGAGAGATTCTCAACTGGCACTTGACAAACTTTCTTAAGCTGGTTCTTTCTGAAAAAATACCAATAAAACAATCGTAAGCACATCTCACAAACACAAACACAAACACGCACCAAGGTTTAAAAAAGGTCCACAATCCACAGTCACAATTACATTCACGTCGGTCACATTTGTCTACAATGTTCCACAACATCAAAGATCATGATAAAACTGTGTCCACAACTTCAATTTAAAACCTTAACAAACACAAAATTAACAACCAAAGACATGATTTTTACAACTTGGGCAAGTCCAAGAACAATTTTTTTTTCTCTGGGGCATCAAAACCAAGCAAGCACAAACATCTGTACCTTCTTTTAGATCGTGGGGTGGTGACAGCATGTGCCTGCTTGCTCCTCTGTTGTTGTTTCTCTTGCGTTGAAACAGATTTGGGTGGCGCAGAGGAATAGGAAGAGAGTGAGGACAAAGGTGAAGAGGCTTGCAACGTTAGAGGCTGAGATTTGGAGAAGAAAGGTTTGCAAAGCTCATGCAATTCCTCAATGGAGCTCCTTGCCTCAAAGGGGTACGCAGAGAGCGACAAAACTTGGCTTATTCCTTGTTCACCCTTGAAGATGTTGAAGCCAGAATAGGAAGAAGAAGAAGAAGAAACTGCAGCTTCAGGGTGGAAGTAAGAAGAGGCAAAACCAGAGGAAGAAGGAGATGAAGAAGAAGACACTGAGGATGATGTAACGGTGGAGCAGCCTCTAACCACCGCATGTAGATCCCAATCTTCCGCCATAGAGAGACAAACTCTGCAGTGTGTGGAATTTTTTTGAGAGAGAGAGACAAAAGAAGGCGCTGACTTTTCGCTACAGAGAGTTATGATAAGGTGCAGTGAGAGGGGATGGACTTGTATTTATAGAAAGAGAAAGAGGGGGTTTTGCACAAAGTCTAGTAAGAGAGAGAGAGGGGGAAAAAAACTCAAAAAGTTGCTTCTTTTTCGATGGAGAGAGAGAATGTGTGTGGTTGGCATTTTGGCATCTCTATGCTTATCTATTTACTTTATTTTGTTTAATTTTATTTTGGTTTATCTTTTTCCTGTTTGTTCCACTCGGCATTGGAAGACAGTGCTTGGTGATTTGGGGGTTGACTTTTGAAAATGTCAAAGGGGATGACAATAGGCTCTGGATTTTATGGCCGTGGTAGCGAAAGTCCACACGCACTTTATGAGGGGCTTAGGATTTCTTTCTAAGTTTTGCCGACAGGATATAAAATATAATAATGGCACAAATAGTTGGATCACTTATATGGACGTTGAGCCAACCACTCGCCTCAATTAAGTGGGGGAGATCTCAGCAAATTTTAATTTTAGTGTGATTACACTAAAAAAAATTATGATAAATGTTAATCAGTATTTTTAAGGAATTGATTAAGAATCAATAAATTGTTAGTATTGGAGGCATTTTCTTTAAGTAAGATTCATATTGGAGTCTTGTAGATAAAGAAAATATAATTATGGTTGAAAAGAAAAAAATGTACTAAATGTGTTCAGTCAGATTTTTCTATAAAAATTAATTAGTGATAAGATGGATAAATATTTTGTATCAATAATATGATAAAAAAATATATTGATTAGGAAATATTTTTGTTTATGACTTTTTAAAGCTTTTTATAATTTTTATAATCAGTATTTTTTTCTTTTTAATTCATTATTCAATATCCTAAAATTACTAATCAGTAAGACTCAAAATTTATAAATAAAAAGGAGTGTGTTTGTTAAGTTATAGTTTAAAAAAAATGTGGAAATTATTTGATTATTTTTTAAATTTAAAAGAGATCACAAAAAGTAAATAAGAATACATGAGAAAAAATTAATAAGAATGATAAAAAGCAAGTACATGGAAACTAAGTCTATATTCGGTTAAGCAGTGGATTCTAAAAAATTGTGTAAAACACGTAAATAGTTGGTCGTGACACATTGATACTTCAATGTCAATAAAGAGATTTAATCGATTTTGTTTTAATATGCCGCACACAAAGAGTAAGAACACAAAAACTAAATATATATTTGGTTAAGCAGTGGGTTCTTAAAAATCACATAAAAATATGTGAATAACACATTGTTGTTTCAATGTCAATAAAAAAGATTTAATCGATTTTGTTTTGACACACCACACACAAAGAGCAAGGAATGAGAAACTAAATATATATTTGGTTAAACAGTGGATTCTGAAAAATTACGTAAAATACGTGAATAGCTTGGTCATGACATATTGTTGCTTCAATGTCAACAAAGAGATTTTATCGATTTTGTTTTGGCATGCTGCACACCGAAACTAGCCTAAGAGAATGTGAGTGGGAAAGGGATCAAGATTCGCTAAAGTTAAGACATTCTCACATTCATACATTTGGCTAATTGCAACTATTGAATGCAAATTGAACTATTTCAATGAATCTAACTTTAAATATGAATTCGAAATGTAAATTGTCGATATTTAATTATTCATCTAATGACTAAGATGGTGTGATATTAACTTGTTCCTTAAACATATGATTAAAGATTCGATTCATGATTTATGCAAATGAAAAAAAAAACATGATAAAATAATAAAAAAAAACATGATGGAATAGTCGCTTAAATGAATCTCATACTCCTATTCATCCGAAAAAAATTTATTCATCTAATGATTTTCATTCATGAATGCATGAATTCAAGGAATACATTTCAGATAAGAAAGCGAAAAAAAAATTAAATAGAGAAGGCTTTCAACAACTTCCTAAGTATTAAAAAAATGTTAAAATTAGTGAATCATCTTGGCTTTATAAAAAAAAGCTAAACTTTTTTAAACTGTCTTTATTGAAAATTTTACCAAATTTTATCCATCTTAATTATCTTTTAAATATGTATTTAATTTCTCTTTTAACATGAATTATTTTTTAGCATTCTATTTAAATGACAATTTACCTTTTCTAGGAAAATACTTCTCTCTTAATTCACTTTTTCTGCAAAATATATTGATAAATTTAATACTACTTAGAAAAATAACATAAATTATTGAGAAATTTCATACTATTAAATAACTTTATTATTTATTATGATGTAATTAAGGAAGTGCTGTATACATAATAAAAAAATTTGTCCTTCCACACCCACAAAAATAAAATACATGATCAAAAGTAGTATTAATATCTTATTTGTATTCAAATTATTTTTTATCTTTCTAATATTACATTTTTTTATTATAACTTTCTAATATAACTGTAACTATTATTGCTCTCTTGTTTATGATAACTGTGTATAATATTTAGAAATTAGGTATAGATAATTAAGAGCATAATTAAAAAAGATAATAATAAATATTATGTTAAATTTATAAATGTATAGATAAATAAAATTATATTTATTTTTTCAAAGTAGACAAATACAAAACAAAGCGACTATGGAAGAATAGATCAACTGGTACAAGATTATTTAAATCTAACTAATAATGAATACTCAATATGTAATTATCATAATTAATCAGAAAAAAAAAATATTACTCATAATAATCTTATTTAGTTCGAGCATGAGTCTCACAAAATCCACTTCCTATGTTGTCTAGTTTAACTATATTACCCTCTCAAACTAATGTGTGGTGCCGAAAGGACTTGTTCCTAAACTCACAATACAGCACGAACACATGAGCAAAGACACAGACTTTGTGCTAAAGACGTGACAAAACTCTCTCTAGGAGTATATATAGTTTGGTGCCCTCCATTTATGCTCCATGAGCAAGACGAACTTCAGTATCGATCATAAGGACGACAAAGATAGAAAATTTAGGAAGATTGTATGAAAAGTATGTAAATATATATAATGTTACCATTATATTGTATGTGGCAATTTATAAAATTGAACTATGTTTCCCCAGTTCCCCAAACTCCCCTGCATCTTCTATGAACTCGATTGTAATTAAATCACCCATAAATCTTCTGCTTCATATCATTTAATCTACGAACACACGCGACGTCCTCAAACACAAGTACTATAGAAATACGTGTAAACAACACATGAAAATCTATGCCCACATACTCATACATGCCAGATATATACACCATATAATTTAACACACACACACACATCAAGCATACAACAACAAGCACATAGGTTTTGACTTTGGTTTGATAATGCCAACAAATATTACATATATATGCATATCAAGTTTTGAATGTATTAAAATATCAACCGTCGTTAATGATTGAAATCTATTGCTTTAACCTCTAAAATAAGTTGTTGAGTTTAAAGTGGATGTTGTAAAACTTGTGCTCCTGCTTGCATATTAAAATACTACCCATACTCTAATACATGCCTGCAAAACTAATAATTCTAATACTTATATTCTTGTTTTCTTATATACTCTTGTCCTCGGATTCATTATTTATATTTTAGATAATTTGAACATAGCTCTCATTTTGTGTGTTTGATAAATTAATCAATAAAATATGAACATTATCAATGAAAAAATATAATCATATTAAAGTATAAATGTTCTACCAACAAAATTTAATACAAGTGATAGATAATTTATGAGTTCCTTAAAGATACGGATAAGAATTCGATTTTTTAGTTAGGTTAACACTGAAGATTTTGTTGGAAAACACAAAACTCACTTTAATAATATCTATGTTTCATGGTTAATTTTATGATTTTTAATTATGGCTTTCAGAAAGTAACAAGAATATATATATATATATATATATATATATATATATATATATATATATATATATATATATATATATATATTCTTGTTACTTTCTTGTTACAACTACTTAGTTGATGCTAATGCTACATCGTGACAACGGGACAAAACAAGCACCCGGTTGCATTTTTTGCTAGTTGGTTGCAGCTTTGTATAAGATCCAATACAAATAAAATAATAGTAAAAGTTTGAATCTGGACATTTCAAGAAAGGAACCACCCCCAAAGTCCTCCACTTGTCGTAACGAGAGCAGCGATTCTTGAAGTGGAATATAACAATTTTAAAAATATTATTAGCTTACATTTTTTTAATATTTTAATAAAATAAAATTTTATGTTGAACAGTGAACTTGTTAATAAGTAATAATTTTAAATTATTAATAAAAAAATGTGTGGGTTCCACGGTGAGGTGTGGCTGCGGTTTGAGACACAGTTCTGTAGTAGTGCAGTTCACACACTTTTGCTTTTGCGGGCCCCACTTCTGTTTTGCGAAAAAAAAGTAAGATTGCAAATCTTAACGGTTTCGACAGCATCAGAATCCTATGGTTTAAGATATTAAGATCAAACGGCCAGAGATGGTTTGACGGTCAACAATATCAACGGCAAATGATTGGGTCACATGGTGGCGGCAGTGCGCATGAACGCAGGGATTGCGAACCGCGTTTCGAATCGAAAACATGGGTGGCACGAGGCATTCAATAGCGTGTGGGGTCATGTCATGGGTCATGACATGAATGCATGCATCATGCATGTCGCAAACTAAAACTCGCCACCGGTTTGGTTCGGCTCTGTTTTCACATTACCAAACCGGGTTCGACGCGTGGGTCTTGACGTCTTGCTGCCAAGAGGTCAATGGCATACGTATTCAGAAGAAAAAAGAAATTTTAATGTCATCCTATCTGACATTTTCTTTATTATAATTAGTTAGTTAGAATTTATTAAAAAATATTATTTTTGGTAAATTTTATTTCTCAATTTAGTGATTTTTTCTTCTGATTTATATCAAATAAAATTTATCAAAATTAATAATTTTTAATAAATTTTAATTAATTATAAAAAAATTGAGAAAGCATGTCAGGGAGAATGATATTAGCATTCTTTCATAAGAAAAATATGAGTATAATTCTTATTCCTATCGTGTAATTGTTTTGTTTTGGTAGATTATTATTCTCCAATTGACCAAATAAAAAAAAATGTGAATTATGAGCATGCGGAATCATTACCGGCCGTGGGAGGAATAACACTTGCAAACAACGGGATTCAGTTCCAACAGAACTAAAGAAACTTTACATTCTGTGTTAATTTAATTTGAGAAAATAGATTATAAATTGGCTATTGATTAATAGTCAAAGAAAAAAACTCCTATAGAAAAAAACTATAAAATATAAAAATTAAGATCACCAAGCTTAGTACATGAGATATTGACAGAAACAAGTTGGTTAAACATTTATCAAAATTGAGTCTAACTTATTCATGTAATATAAACTTATTCATAAAAAAATTGTTGATGTAATGATTTTTAATGTTTATTGTCTATTTAATATTATTTTCAATTTCATTATATCTTTTTGTGCACACGTATTTGGTTTGATTACACCCATGTATATGTTATGTTAAGGGTTTACATTGAAAAATATTTTTAAATATGAGTACAGAAAAGAACATCCAGATGCTTCATTGCTAGAGATAGTGTGAGGTTGTTTAGCCTGTTTATGCATCTCCATTAGTCATGCGATTCAACTAATTTAGTTCTTGAGGGATTAAGAAAGAAATTAGGAGAATTAAGCTCTCTCATGCAAGGAATCACGGTTAGAGTACATTGTTAGATGTAGGTGATAACTAGAGTAATATTAAATAGAAAAAAATTAATTATATTACATTAAGAGTAGTTTCGATAGAAAAGCCCCGGACATATTCAAATCTTGTGTTCACGATCCTTCGTCACTCCCAGTGTTTGTTTTTCTTACTCAATCGTAGCTTATAATAGTCTAGTTTGTTTAATTTACAAAAATGACTCAAATTGCACTTCTTAGATCTATTCATTAATTGTACAAAAATTGGATATAGATCATCTTGAGTACAAACAAAATTTTTGTGGAAATGATACTCGGACAAAGGTGGTGTCCTTGTCACTAAGTCACTTAGGACTTTTTTGGTTGACATTGGTCAATGATGTTTTGGGCCGACATTGACTAGGATTTTTTTGGATGACTTTGGTCAAAGCTATTTTTTTGTTGGCGTTAATGACCCTAGTCGATGTCGACAAAAAAATAGTCTTGAACAACGTCACTCGAAAATAACTTTAATTGATGTCACCAAAAAAACATCACCGACTGATATTGACCAAAAAATAGCCTAGTCAACATCGGCCAAAAATATCCTTGACCGATGTCGGCAGAAAAACATAACCAGTCGATGTTGGCAAAAAAAAAACCTAACCAACATTAGCAGAAAAATAGTCTTGGGTGACGTTGATTGAAAAGAATCCTAACTGACGTCAACTGAGGAATAGCCACAATCAACGTTGACTAAAAAAATCCTAGCCTATGTCAACAAAAAATAGCCTTACTTGTCCTGTGCCAAAAATAACCTCAGTCGATGTTGGCAGAAAAATTACCAATCAACATTGATTGAAAAATCCAATCAACCTTGATCAAAAAATAATTCCACAAATACCGAAAATAGTCTGGTCAATACCGAAAAAATACCACAACATTGATTGAAAAATCCAATCAACCAACATTGGTTCTTGTTGTCTATTTTGATTGTTAAGTAATGATGTGTCACTATTTTTATTATTATTATTTTAGTATGAATCATTTTTTGACAGCTAACAACCGCTAGAATTTGCTAAGATAACTTGTTTGAAAGGTCCTAGACATATTTTGACAGCTTTTAGTTGCCCGATTTTGCTATATCCCAAAACCAAATTCAAGCTCCAAATTGATTATTCCAAAATCCAAATTTACCCCATACACAATTTAAAATCTAGAACCAAACATACACTCTCCCTTACACACACACAAAATCCCCAAATCCAAATTCACCATGTAACCACTTCAAAGTCAAGCACACAAATCATTATCCCAAAAATCCATATTCAAACACACACGTATTAGCTCCCTTTCATGTTTACAAAGGGGTGGTGGTGGCGGTGCATGCAAATAGTGGTGTAAGGGGAAGGGTCGCATGCAATTAAAGTGGTCTAGGGAGAGGGGTTGCGCACGCTTACAAAGGTGGTGGTGTCTCGTGCGCGATGGTTGGGTTTGGTGGCTATGATGACATGAAAGTGGTGGTGGTGATGATGGTAGCGGCTTGGGTTGCAACACTTCACGTTAGAGATGACATTATCGTCAGTGTGCTTATAGCACCTTGAGAGAAACAAATCATACACCCCAAAGGCAGAAACTTGGAGATCCACTTGATTCTTAAATCATAGGAGGTGTGGTTGTTGATGTTGGGGCTGAATTCATTGATGAAGGATTGGAAGGTGTTCCGGCATGGTGAGAGATCTGGTGCGAAATGGAGAGGAAGAAAGGTGCGTGAGATTTGGTGTAGTGGTGCATGACTTTTATGTGATGGTAATCAAAACACATTCATCTTCTAACAACATTCATTCTCACAAGATCTATAGATCTTAGGTGACAATTCAATGGAGATGAAAAATTCTAAAGATGTTTTATTTTTGGGTTTGATTTTCGTAGATCAAGAATTTTTTTCATGCCTAAGTAAACAATTTCTAACGATTAAAAATCACCAGAAAAAGAAAACTTAATAAAATAATAATAAATTTAACGTCACATCATTACTTAATGGTGCAAATATATAATAAGGACTAAAATATATGATGCAAAAAAAAGGAAACCAAGACCAATCTTTAAAAAATTGCAGGACCAAAAGCTTAAAAGTAAAAAAATTGAAGGACCAAAAATATAATTTATCCTAAAATATAACTCAACAACCTTGAACCATCTATTCCCCTCCTATTTTCACTTTTTATATATTTTTTTACAAGTTTCAAATGAAGGGTTGTAAGTTCTTATTTACTTCTTACCCTATTAAATAAAACTGTATTTCTTTTTTTTCTTTTTTAAGTAAAAATAAAATTGTATCTCAAGTGGAAAAAAATGATCGCCTTGGTCCCGCACCACCTTCCTTTTGGTGGTTGATTTTGAAACTTCATTTATATTGCAACACTTCATTTGCAAGAAGAACTCCAACTTTCATGGTTATTGGTTAATTAGTGATGCGCATGGTTATTGGTTTATTTATTTTATTTTATTTTTGCTAACAATGATATGATATGAAATATTCACCGTTAGAAAGAATAATTAATCTTGAACTACTTAAGATCATAATTCAAATCCTGAAGTATTTATTTTTCTTTTAAGAATATTTTCTTTTTAACATAATTTATTTCATACTTAACATCATAATTCAAATCCTAAACTATTTAATTAAGAAATACAAACTATGTGTCAACCAACTTTGATAATATATGGAATTTGTACTCATTATAATTTTCAATAAAAGAAATATACATTTATTATTAATAAAACTCTAACGATAAGGTTAATGCTCCAGTGACTACAAACGGTCCTCACCAAACTAATGAATTCCTAACCTAGAAAACACAACTACAAGAATTTGCTGCAGACCTTTGAACCTAGCCTCACGCTGTTAATTTGGAGGAGAAGCAGTAACTTCCACATGGTTTTGGGCATGAACTTATTTCAACTATATCCTATTGGGTTTGTAAAATTTGGTCTATACAAGAGGCGATTAACTACGAAGTCAGAACTACTACTTTATCTGATTATTTGGTAATTAATAGTAATATTATTTTACCATTTTAAAGAAAATCATCATTATGGGAATCTACGACATTTTACAACACCTGTAATCATAACAGCACACATCTAACACGTTTGACTTAGTAACAAAAGTTACATTAATTGGGTCACTTATATATACAATTGTAAAAAAAAAAGTTATCATATCAATAGCACATATGAGTGCACATAATCAAATTCCCCTTTTCTCTGATCATCATTCAGTTATGAAACTCAAAAGAGTAAAACCCAAAACATTAATATAACTTTCTCCTTTAATTACAAGTAAGTAAATAAATAAAAGTTCACATTAATATATGATGATAGTACCGATTGTTGAAGATGAGGAGGAGAAGCGTTATTCTAGAAGTAGGGACTCCACTGGCACTACCAAAGGGCATATATATATTGCAATTTTTCTGGCTCTTGTGGTGTTTTCTGACATTTATATATATGTATACAAGAGTCACATATTTGTTTCTACAAGTGGAGAATTGAGGGAGCTAGGTGGGGGGCATAGAGTATACATCAGTAGAAGGGGACATGTGATTGATACAGAACTTCCACAATGCTAGAAAGTAGAAACCACACACTCTAGAACAACAAAGATTTCATTTTTCTTATCAACAAGAAGTTGATATGGAACATGATTTCAAGACATTTTCAGAGGTAATGCGTTGATAGAGACATAAAAGTCGAGTTTGATGGTCTACCCACATGCACAATCGTATTGGGGTCTTGGTATTTTCTTCCATAGAGGGAAAGAAAAAAAATGAAGGAGAAACTGGCCCATTTTAGTATGGTGACTAATGAAATGACTATGATGGATTTGGCACAAGATGTGACCAACATACAAATGACAAATACTTGTATATATGATACATGTTATAAAAACTAACAAGGTCAAATGTAGAGGTTCAATTACTTTTATTTATTTATTTAAAGGATGCCAAAACCACTACAAAAGCATGAACCTAGGAGTTGCAACTCCTATAAAGTCTTCCTAAAGACACACACCCGGCTGGGGGACTATCTAGAATCAAAGATGATTCATGAACATGATGAGCCCAGTTAGTCAATCAATTTGCAACACGATTGCGCATATGTGTATGAAGAATATTTTGTTTGGAGAAACAAAATGTACTTGTTGATTTTTATGCTTGAAAAAGTAATTAATTTTTTACTATCAGTTGAGAAATGTCTTTATTGAAAAAAATTTAATACATGCTATAATAAGAAAAATGGAAAAATTTTATATGGGACATTCAATTTCAAACAAGATATCCGCACCCCCCTAATTTCCATTTCTCTTTACCGGCCCTTGAAAAAAGAAAGATAAGATACACTAATGGATAATCACAAGCGAGGTCATAGTTAAACCCTTGTCACTTTGTCAGAATCAATTAAGGTCATATATATGCATGAAAGATACCTCCTCTATGAAAAAGGATAAGCAACCTAGTTAACAGAATCCCCACTAAGAGAGGGAGAGCATTTCATGGTGGAAGGAAGGTGTCACACTAGCATACTGGCAGAGGCGTCCCACCACATGTGAGAGCAATTAATGCCATGTGTCTCAATCGATTACTTTATGCTTCATTCGCTTACCATGTGTAATCAATGGACAATAAATAGATGCAAATCATATGGCAAAAAGATTAATGCCATGTTTAAACTTTTTGTGTAGTAGTATTGATTTCACACCTTTCTTGGTGTATATATACCTTGTTGAAACAGATTATCTTGTTTTAGACTGGTATATAGAAACCTAACTTAATGAAATAGATTACCTTGATTTAAAACGCTAACAATTCAAATGGTTAAAGGATATTGGAATTGAAGTCCATTATAGATGATTTAGTTGTAAGACAACTTTGATATATCTTGATAGGAAAATATACTTTGGTTTGGAGTAAACTGATGGCATTTTATTTTAGAATGGGTAAAAAATTTCTAAAAAAATCTTGGGTCCTGATATATTCTAATCCATCCTGGGGTATCCATGTAAAAACAAGCAGGGTTAGCAATATCAAGTACAGATTTATTATATACATTAGGGGGTGTCTTTAATAGTATCCCAACTCATTTCCATTGAAACTCAACTGTGCCAAAGGAGGAAACCATCACTAGTGCATCTCAGAACTCAGTCAAAATCAAAGCTGAGTATCATTGGACCTTTTTGTGAGAATTAAACCTACGACCACATGCTAAATAACTTCAAAAAATTTAACTAGCATTGTTCTTGTACGTATCATTCTTGATATATCATTTCTAAAATGTTTCTAAAATATAAGTACTGAATTCTTAGGATTAAATTAAGTTCAAACCTATATTTTAAGATAATATCATAATTTATTTAGATCCATTAAACTGATCACCTATTATGTTATTTATATACCGAACTCAAAAATATTGAATTTGTATTGTGAAAAATTCAAATCTCAAATTAATTAGAAATAATGTCAAAATAGAGTATATAATTAGGAATAACCCTCACTTTATGAATTAATTTTTGAGGTTGAATTAAACTCAAATCCATATTTTAAGAGTGATTAATGTTAATATTTGTAACTTTTAACTTATTAGAATGAA
Organism: Glycine max; assembly: GCF_000004515.6. NCBI lineage: Eukaryota > Viridiplantae > Streptophyta > Magnoliopsida > Fabales > Fabaceae > Glycine > Glycine max. The sequence continues at coordinate 52,988,671 of NC_038254.2, read as the reverse complement.
AAAAATGGGATAAAATCAAAATTTTATAATTTCAATTATGGATTTTTGATACATCATAATTTTGTGTAGAGAGAATACCAATCAACACCTAATATCTCAATTTACTTGGAGCCAGATCTCTCCCGAGACACCTTCGATGTATTCTACTGTGGGATCATGTGGTTGGCACAATGAAAAATGTGTGGAAGGATGTTGCTGTTTTACCTTGGATCATGTAGATTTTTTTTTTCCAGCAACCTTTTTTTGATACTTTGCTTCCAGTTCCAAGTTCCAAGAGATACTAATGTGGCACAATGTATGGTAGTTTAATTTTCACCTCGGTCTCTTGATTTTAATATTTACTTGTACCAGGCTGTGGAGGTCCTTGTATTCCTGATACCTATATATAGTCACCTAGTTAAGTCCTATGTTACCATTTTAAATATGCTGACTTTGACTAATCCTTCATTGGGTAGTTTATGATACTTATCCACCATGATTACAAGATACAAATTAATAAAGTTTGATGCAATTGCACTTAAGTAGGAGCAGGCAATTTTTGAAAATTGGAGCAAATATACTTTTTTTACTTTTTATGTGCTCTTTATGGATATTATGGATAGTAATAATAAAAAAAAAATTTATTTTTTTTAATTACGGGAGAGATTTACACTAATAGATTATGAACAATCATTAAAATGAAACTCACATTACACTTTAACTCAAAATCTTAAAACTTAGGTTTATGAGTCTTTTCTTCATTTACATGATATTCAACTTTCTAATTTTTATATGAGGTGCGATTTTACCTTACACTTGTAATCTAACAATCGTGATGACTTCAATTTATTAAACCAAATTACTAGAATAGGGAGAATAATTTGTTGCATAACTAAACCATGCTGATATTGATTGCCATGACTTCTTTTTATTTATGCTTTTTTTTATATATATATATAAAAGTAACTCTATTTGACTAGGGATTGTCTGACTTTACAAATTTTAACAAGGGAGAAAACAAGTTAAAAAAAAAGTTTAGAATCTTTTCCCTTTTTAATTCAGGATTTATTTATGATTGTGTTTTGTTGTTGTTTGTGGTTGAGATTCTTTAACTTATACTGATGAGTGATGACAAATACTTACATTTTTCTATCAGGCATTTGCAAGGATTGTAAACCACTGTTTTGTAAGCAAGGGATTCTTCCCCTCTAATTCATTCCTGTGGGACAGACTTGATAAAATGAGGCATATCAACAACACAAACGTGCAGGTAAATAACTTTTACACTGCATCCTATAAAACATAGATTCTTAATGTTTTTCATTCTTAACTTTGTGGGGAAGATATGATGTTTGTTGTCCTCTGAAGTCAGCCTGGGATCTTCATAGAGCTTGGCCAGAGGCAGATTTTAGGGTGAGACTAGAATGCTGCTTTTGCTCAAATTGCATACGTTGGTTCTCTCACTTCTCTGGATGCTATGATAACTATGTGTCAAGTTTCAAGATACTCATACTAATCTTCTGCAAAACATGATCAAGTCACTGATGTTTGGAATTTTAGGGATCTTAATAAAATATTAATAATCACCCAAAACAGGTTATCAGGAGGGGTTGTGAAAAATATTTGGATCCATGATAAGCAGCTAAATTGATGAGTCTGAGAAACCGTTGGTTTTGTATTTTTCCTCAACTAAATCACCGTTTTTCTTTTGGGATGAAAAAAAATACAATTTCTGATTTGGTGTCGTGGGATCCACAAACTTCTAACATGTTAGAGTTCTCATTATTTCTTAACGGATCAGACTAGTTTTCGCTTATCAAGCCTATGTTAATTTCTAATGATAGTCCAATGACTCATCAAATTAAATTACTTTTATTAAGCCCATAAATATAAATAACTCGTATAAATGATAAATATAATATATAATTCACACTAATTAATTAGTTAGGAATTATAAAATTCGTAACAACTGAATCATGCAATGCAATGGTTTCAGGTGGTTCCAGAGATGCAGGGCATTCAGCCAATGAACCAGCCATAACTGCTGAACTCGTGGCTACAAATGAGAAATTGAAAAACATAACCAAGAACAAAGGGGAGTGCACTGAAGTGAGTGGACAGGCAAATAGGAACTCGTGTAGCTTTATTTGAACTACATTCAGATTACTTTTGAACCCATATCTTTTGCTTGAATATTTTGTAGATTTTATTTATTTATTCACTATAAATTCTCATTGTAGTAGGACGTGAATTGGTTACGGGGAGAGAAAGAAAGAGAATAAGCCATATTTTTTTTAAAATAAAAAATGATTCCAGCATCGGAACATATAAGCCCCATCTTTATTAGTTATTACCGTTTAAATTCTATTTTTCACCCTATCTTATTTAAATCCTAATTTTAAACTCATATTTACTTGTATTTATTGTTCCTTAAACCTTGCTTATGTAATACTGTTTTTTTTTATATAAAATTTATTTGTGATATTATAATTTTTTTCATGTGACACTGCATTTCAAGGAAAGTCCATGGTTAACTTCATCTATTATATTGTGTACATAATACTTGATTTATTTTTACACAATGAAAATAAGAGTAACCATAATCCAAATATTTCAACTCCCCACAATTATATATATATCTCGAGCCGATGCCTGAACCAAACAAGCCAAATTATACCAAATTCAAGTTTGATTCATTTATTTGATGGGTTCAATTTTTAGGTAAGTTCAATTCATTTGGTTCATGAACCAAATTCAATGAGCTGATTATCAAATCAAGTTTTAAACTATTTTTGAGTTGATTCGATTCATTGTCACCCCTATTTTTCAAAACAATATATATCAATTTTTGGAAGGTAGTTTCCAAGACTATTTTGTTAAAGTATAGATCCAAAAATTACTTTCTAGAATTGATATATGTTGTTCCCTAAAGTAGTTTCTAGAACTAGGTCTATTTTGTTAAAACAAAGTTCTGAAACTTACTTTTTAAAATTGATAATGTTGTTTTAGAAAGTAATATATGGAACTGTGTTTTAGGTCAAAAAAGGGTATAAATGGCAAGAAGAAAATATAAAGAAAAGGGAGGCATGTACTTAACAAACTTGCGTTGTAAATGGTAATTTCTTATCAAGAGTGTAGCAAGCTTCGGTCACGTATTGTTCCAGCCCAACTTAGCATGGGTTGCAAGACGGGGAGGGTTAGCCACTGGCCCAACAATCATTTTCTTTTAGAAAGAATGTTAATGAAACATTATTTTAGTCCCTTTGAGACATATCTTTTATTAATTTAGAAGCTTAATTTTTATGCACCATAATTATAAAACTTTTTATAATACTAATGAACTTAAATTATCTTTGAAATGACTTTCAAAATAATTATTATAAAATTTAATAAACTTACAAAACGTGACAATGACAATGTTGTGCCTTTTAATTTTCTTTAGTCCTTTAAAAATTGAATTTTGTCATAATTTAGTCCTTATATGTTAAAAATCTCTATTTTCATTCCTATATATATATATATAACCACATTGAATTTTTAATTTATTTGTATCTTTCTAAACCTAATTATTTTAATTTTTGTGATAAAAATTATGAGTATTCTTTACTAGAAACATAAGTTTAAAACCAAACATGATCATTTTGAAGAATAAAATTTAAATAAAAAAAATTAATATAATTATATATCTAAGACTCAAACTGAAAATCATTCCTACAAATAATCATACTAATACATAGACGGACTTAGTACAAACATAATGATTTCAAATGCATATTCCTCTAATCATATTTTTATTTCCATTCCATCAACTATCATTTGAATTCACTATTATTGTTTGTCCATTGCTAGGAAATACAAAAAGATGAGCCCGTATAAAATTGCACATTGAAGCAACCAAAGCGGGAGGAAAAGCAGGAAATAAACTTAAATCAAATCATCCACCATTGTTTTCATTCAATAAAATGCGTACTATTATAGGTTGCTTTCCCATCAGAAATGATTTTCATGAAGTCTTCTATGGGAGGATTCCAACAAAGTGCCACTTGATTAATTACTTGATATTGACAAATTCCTTTCCTTTGTTATATTGTACTGAAATAGATCTCCAAATTGGCACGGCTAATGACAACATGAGCAATGTTGTTGACTGCGTTTGGCGGCTTATTCATGAAGAAGAAGGGAGGAAGCTACGAAAGAAGTGACTAGCTAGAGAAAAAGTATAATTTGCTTTCTCTCTCTTTTATCCCTAGTGATTATTTAGAGAAGACCTAGTTTCTAGAAGAAAGTAGAATTATCCTATTTCATAAAAAAAAAGTTAATTTTTTTTCCTCGTGTTTGATTGTATAGCCTATGTAAGAAATGCTGACATGAATAAAAAATAAATGATTCAAATACCATTTACTAACATAAAAGAAAACATTGTAAAAATACTTTTTACAAGTGGAAAGTGAAGAGAGAAAAAGATAAATATAAAAAATTTCAAAAACAACCTTAAATAAAAATTGGGATATTATAATTAATTTTTATATAAAGTACATTTAAGAATAGTCATTATTATTATTATAAGTATAAAACCTATAGTTTTATACTTTTATATTTGATTATTTTTGTGAGATGTGCATTTCATTTTATTAAAATAAAATTGTGTTGTGTATGTAACTACACGAATATTTTAGGACAATTTTGTCTCAATGGATAGAGTTCATTTTATGAAATACAATAACGAAATTATGAAAAATAAAATCATTTTTCCTATTACAATTTTATTTGGTTCAATTATCATAACTTGTATTGGGTTAGATTGATTAATCAATACCCCTCTTATTTCACGAGTATAGAGATTAGAATTTACATTTCTAATTAGGTAAACTTTAGTAGGGATCATCAACAAATTGTTATATATATATAATACAATTTTCTTATTAATTTAAATTAAACGTGTTTAAAAGTTTATAAGATAATTAAGAGACATTGACTTGATTCGAAAGACAATAACTTGATTTAGATTTTAATTTTTTTTTCTAAATAAAGATTGTTGAACTTGTCCAGAAGGCTAATGAACTTCAAATGAAACAAAAGAAGAGGTTAGATGATCAACCACTATCTGAGCATTTTTCAGTGACAATACTTGCACATGCTTTAATTAATGACTTTTAGCATCTTTTCACAACTTTTAAGATAATCATATTTGAATCATTCCAGAAAACTTGAACAGAGAGTCAAACTGAAGTACACCACGGACTCTAATAATTTTGCCAAAAATTTATTCGTGGAAGTATAGATTCCCTACGCCAATTTTTTCTTTAGAGCTTTTGTTAGTTTGTTCTCGTGGGACCTTTGTTAAGAAATTAAGACTAATAGTATTATTTATACAATGTTTTTTCTATATAAAATTAGTAATTAGATGCAAATTACACTCATACTCCTCCTTAGTTTTTTTTTTAATTATACGTAATGCCATTTTCTTTCTATTGTTAAAACACTTTTATGTTTGAAAGCATTATATTATACCCCTTATACTAATATCCCTTATAAGAAAAGTTATTGTAGTAATTAAAAAATAATAAGTATTTATGTAATTTTATGAAACTTTAGGAGTGTTTAATGTAATTTACGAAAAAAACATTTATAATATAAAAAATTATAGAATGTTCTTAATTAATAAGATTGGCAAATGGCAACATGATAAATAACCCACATGAAGTATTTTTAGCCGTAATAGTCACGTGCGTCTGCGGCTGCCCACGTGTTAGTTCGAAATGTTGAAGGCAGCCATAAAAACTAGCGTATAGCGCAGACAGGCCCAACAAGTCCACCACTTAACTAAGTCTTCAGTTTTCATAGCTGCTGCTGACCCAACCCAACCCAAAATTCTCAACTTTTAAGTCTCAACCCTCTCTCTTTGACTCTTTCTTTGCTCCTAGGTTTAATGATGTATGGTCCCTATAACTTCCTACCACCCCAACTCAAAACAAAACTACATTTTAACACTAAACACTGATACATGCTGTCTTGTTCTCCTTCTTGTCCTTGTCTTTGTTGTCATATCTCTCCATCTCCAAGAAGCCATGAGATAACGACCATATAGGATAACGTTTTCAAATTAACTATATATTTGAGCCCACGCCACACATTGTTGCTACTTATTGCTTGCAGAGTCTAACTATAACCACGCCATCCGATTCTGACAAATGTGCTCACACTTTCACTATTATTTAATGATTTGTTGATATGAATGGAACAAATTCTTAAGTAAAGGCTAAGATTAAAGTGTTGTAAATGAAAATTGTGTTTGGAAGAGAGATTTTACTAGTGATTAGACGGTAGGAATTAATTATTAAGAAAGTCAAATTATATTTTGTGACATTGGTATTTTTATCAAATATTGGATGCATAGTTAATGGGTGAAACAAAATTACATAACTAAAATAATGAGATAAAAAAATGTGAGAAAAATTAGGGGACAAAATCATAAAAGATTAAAAACTAAAAGGATTAAAATTAAAATTATGTCTTTTTCTTTTATTGAAAATTTTATTTATTTATATATAAGAGTGAGAGAAAGTAATAATTTATTTTCTATTTTAAAATATTTTATGTTATAAGATTAAAATGGTTTTAATTATTTTTTAATTTTATATATCAACATTATGTTTGTCTAAGTATGAGTCTTGTAGATAAAAAATCACCTGATTGAAAGTAAGATATTTGTTAGAAAGATGAGCATTTAATGATAATTTTCTTTTCAAGTAGCTTAGTTAATAGTTAGTTAGGTTTAATGTATCTTAGGAAGGTGTGATATTTTAATTGTTCTCTTGCAAACATAATTATTTATTTATTATCCATGTAATCATTCTGATTATAAATAAATCAATCTGTTGGGTGGAAGATTAATCCAAAAAAGCATATTCAAAATAGCTTTGCTTATCTCACTCTCAAATTTAGAAAGAAATGGTTTTTATCTTCTCGAAGAGTCTTGTGTACCAAATTTAGAAGAAAACCAATCCCATTCATTCATGTCGGAGTCTTAACTGTCAAAAAAGAGAAAATTTTACTTTTTTCATTATCAACTAGAACATTCCTCTTTTAAAATCATTAAAGTTATGTTTCCATCTCTGTTTTCTGGCATAAAAAATGAATGCCTTCAATGTGATGTATGTGGAATTGCAAAACACAAACGTGTGTACTGTTTCCATCAAATAATAAAAAGAGTACCTTTTCCTTTTACCTTGTCCATACTGATGTTTGGGGGCCATCTCTTATTCCAAATGTGTCAAGAACTTGTTGGTTTGTGACTTTTATTGATGACTATACTTGAGTGATTTGGGTTTTCCTTCTTAAACACAAATTTGAAGTAAGCAATATCTTTTAAAATTTATTCTCGTTGATTTAAAATCAATTTGGTGTATCCATAAAGAAACTATGGTCAGATAATGGGAAGGAATGTTTCAATCAAGTCACTACTCTATTTTTCCAAAAAGAAGGAATCATTCATGAGTCTTCTTGTGTCCAAACACCACAACTAAATGACATTGCAAAAAGAAAAAATAGGCATATGTTAGATCAAACCAGGGCATTGTTGTTTCAAAAAAATGTTCCAAATTTTTTTGGGGGGGAGGCTGTTCTCATAGCTACTTATCTTATCAAAAGATTACCCTAAAAAATCTTGGGATATAAGAGTCTTATGGATGTACTTTCTCCTTTCTATCCTAACTTATCTACTTCTAGTAAACTTCCCCTAAAAGTCTTTGGGTGTGTCTCATTTGTCCATGTCAATGGTCAAGATAGGGGTAAACTTGATCCTAGAGCTCTTAAGTGTGTCTTTGTTGGCTACTCCTATACTAAGGGTACAAGTGTTTGCATCCTTCTTCTAAGAAATTCTTTGTGTCTCGGGATGTCACCTTTCATGAGGATCAGAATTATTTCAATCATCCTTATCTTGAGGGGGAGAGTCTTTGGGAAGATAAGAAGAATAATTTTGATACACTTATCTTTCCCACTCTTGAGTTAAATTCTTGTGACTTTACACAAAAACCTGAGTAAGAAACAAGGATGTACCCACCAGACTTAAAAATGACAAAAGGTTTCAGAAGAATCTGGTTTACACAAGAAGATCAAAGGCCATTTCTAAATCAACACACGCCTAAGAGGCCAATCCAACTCATGTAGATCAGGGAACTAACTTTGATTTTCCAATTTTGAATGATAATCTTTTAGCTTCTCCAAATGAAACAAAAATTTCAAAACATAATGATGACCTTTATCTTCCCATTGCCTTTAGAAAAGGAACCAGAACATGTACCAAAAAGCCTCTTTATCTTCTCTTAAATTACATCTCATTTCATAAATTTTCTTCAACCCATAAAACCTTTCTTGCAAACCTACACTTTATCTCAATTCCTACTAATTTTTTTTAGGCATTATCTAATAAAAATTGGAAGCATGCCATGAATACAGAAATGGAGGCATTGCATAAGAAAAAAACATGGGAGTTGGTTTCTTTGCTAATAAGAAAGAAACCAATGGGTTGCAAGTGGGTGTATGCAGTAAAATATAGGACGGATGGGTCGATTTAGAGGTACAAGGCGAGATTGGTCGCAAAGGGTTTCACACAAACCTATGAGATAGATTACTCAGAGACCTTTGCCCCTGTTGCCAAGATGAATACAATTCGAGTAATATTATCTCTTGCTACGAATTATGACTGGGAATTACAACAGTTTGATGTAAAGAATGCTTTCTTGCATGGGAAGCTAGAGGAGAAAATCTAAATAGAGGTTTTACTTGGATATGAAGATGCTGTCAATTTTGTTTGTTAGTTAAAAAAGACTTTATATGGGTTGAAACAATCCCCTCAGGCATGGTTTGGGAGATTCACTAAGGTCATGACAGCCTAAGGATACAAACAAAGCCAAGGACCACACTTTATTCATCAAACACTCGACCTCAATGGGAGTGATTGTATTGTTAGTATATGTGGATGATATCATTGTTGCCGGTGATGATTGGAATGAACAACGAATCTTAAGTCAACATTCAACAAATGAGCCTGCGATGAAAACTCTTGAGATGCTGAAATATTTTTTTGGGAGTTGAAGTGTCTTACTCCAAGAAAGGTATTTTTACATCCCAACTAAAATATGTCATAGATTTGTTGAAGGAGATAGGTATGCTAGCTTGTAAACCTCTAAGTACTCCCATGGATTCAAACCTTAAATTGGGTAATGAAGATGACAATGTAGAAGTGGATAAGGAGATGTATCAACGTCTAGTTGGAAAATTGATTTACTTGTCTCACACAAGGCCTCATATTACTTTTGTTGTTAGTTTGGTGAGCCAATTTATGCACTATCCAAGAGAAGTCCACTTACAAGCTACCTATAGAATTCTCCATTACCTTAAGGGGATACCAGGAAGATGAATTTTGTACAAAAGAAATAGGAATACAATACTTGAAGCTTATACAGATGTTGACTATGCAGGATCAATAACTAATAGGAGATCCACTTTTGGATATTGTACCTTTCTAGGAGGAAACTTAGTAACTTGGAAAAGTAAAAAACAAGATGTTGTAGCGCCATCTAGTGATGAAGCTGAATTTCGGACTATGGCACAAGGCATTAGTGAATTGCTTTGGTTAAAAATCATCTTAAAAGACTTAAAGATTAAATGGGAGGGACCTATGAAACTCTATTGTGATAATAAGTCAACAATCAACATAGCCCATAGTCCTATGATCGAACAAAACATATTGAAGTGGATAAACATTTTATCAAGGAAAAGTTGGATAGTTGTTTGATTTGTAATCCATATGTGTCTTCAGAAGGTCAACTTGCAGATATTCTCACTAAAGGAGTGTGCACTCCAAATTTTGATAGAATAATATGCAAGATGAGAATGGATAACATCTATTCTCTAACTCGAGAAGAAGAGTTGGAAAGAAGAACATTTAATGATAATTTCCTTTTCAAATAGCTTACTTAATAGTTAGTTGGACTCAATGTATCCTAGGAAGTTGTAATATTTTAATTGTTCTCTTGAAACACAATTAATTATTTATTATCCATGTAATTATTTTAATTATAAATAAATCAATCTACTGCGTGGAGGGTTAATGCAAAAAAACATATTCAAAATAACTTTGTTTCTCTTACTCTCTTCTTAACAATATCCATTATAGATGCTCAATTAGAACTTTTAGAAGAAATTAGACATTAACTTCTTCTTAACAATATCCATTATAGATGCTCAATTAAAATTTTTAGAAGAAATTAGACATTAACTTGGTGGATAATTCACATCTATAAAAAGATAAAGAAAATTTCATATTTATTTTTATTATTTTGTCAAATAAAAAGAATAAATCATTAATAAAATGGAAGAGCTATTCAGTCGTTATTTTTTTATTTTGAAAACATTTAATTATTTAATTTTTATATTAAATTTCAAAGAATAATGATTTTAAAATGATATGAGTTTTTAATAAGATCATGGACGGTTTCAAGTCCGTGCCAAAAGTGGGCATTAGCAGCATTAGTAGCATTTTAATTAATCTTTTAAAAAGTGGACCTTAGCAGCATTAATCTATTAAAAAACAACGGCAATGATGTTAAATGTTGTGAAGGCTTAGACCAGTCCACCACATAGCCGAAGCGAATCTCACCCTGAAATCAAGGTGTTGAAATACAAAGTAAAAATAACTTATATTAAAATCATGTATATATTATTTAATCAATTATATTATCGTATTAGACAATTTATTTAATTAAATTTAATAAAATATTATTTAAATAATTTTATATTCTAATCAAATTTAATAAAATATTATCTAATGAATTTTAAATTTATTTAATAAAATAATATAACCTAATTATATCTAATAAATTGATATCATAATTATTTTTATTAAATATTAGAATAAATATATCTTTTTATCAAAATTAGAATAAATATATCTAATAATTATATTAAATATAATTAATACCTAATTAAAAATGTAATCACTCTTATTACACAATTTTAATGTAATTATATTTAATATGTAATTAAAATATAATTAATTCTTTTACATAATTTTAATGTAATTATATAATAAAAATTTTAATATTATTTTATTAAATATTTTTTATTTTAAATATATTACATACGAAATAATATCATATATTAAATTAATTGATATAGTGTTAAATTTTTTATATCAATACATTTGAATAAATTACATAAGATTTTTTTCTAATACTTGTTTCCTTTTATTATAATAATTTTTTTAATATTTGTAATTATCTTGATTAAAACAAATATATGTGAGATAATAAATAATTTATTCAAATTTTAAATAAGGATATATACTTGTTCTAATTACCTTAATTATATTTAAATGATTTTTATGAACTAAAACATAGAAAAAATATTTATAATTTTTTTTATTAAATGCATAATATTTTTTTCTCTAATTTTTTTACTTTAAAGAAAATCAAGATAAAAATAGAACAAATATATATTTTAAAATTTTATTAGATATCATTGTTCTAATCTTGATAAAAGACATATTTATTCTAATGTTTAATAAAAGATAATTACAAGATGAATTTATTAAATATAATTATATCATATTATTTTATTAGATAAATTTACAATTGATTAATTTAAAATTGATTATATAGTATTTTATTAAATTTGAATAGATGAATACAAAGTTAATTAGATAATTTTTTATTAAATTTAATTAAATGAATTGCATAATGTGATAATGTAAATTGACATTATATGATTAAATAATATATATATATATAAAATTTATGTGCAAGTCACACAGTAACGACCTTTTATATAAAGACAAAATTTATAATATACTTCGTTAGAAAGATACGGTAAATTTTTAGTTTTGAAATAAAATTCAACACACATATTTATTAGTTATTTTAATACATTTTGTAAAAAATACATTTTAAGCTTTTAATTGATTATAGATCTCGTTGACTCAAAATTACTATACAAATGCCACCTTATCTTACAGAAACCGTGATATTTTATTTTTCATGTTTAAATAGCTCATTGTAAAATTTGCATGCTGAATGGATTAGTTCCTGTGAACATTAGATTTCGTGAAGGCTTTGATTTCAACTTTCATAAGTCAAGCCAACTCCACTTAGGATTTGATTTCACACTTGTTGACGTGCATTGTTTTTTTATGGCTGTAGGCTTGTCAATATAGCCAAACTGTCATACACATTAGTGAATTGAAATTAATAATGTATATATGATCTTTTTTTTTTTTTTCCATTTTTGGAATTTTATGCTTGCAATTAAGAAGATATACGCATGCATGCTAGAAGCTCGTATAGGATTAATTACAATGACAATTATGAATAATTCATAAGTAATTTTTTTCACAAACCGCATTATATTTTTTTATATTAATCTTATTCAATCTCGCGCAAGTAAACCCTAACTCATGTAAATCCTAGCAGCTTACCCAAAAAATATTGATCAACCCTACTTTTCTAAGTTTTCTTGTTTCTAATTGTCGATACTTTTGCTTCAATATATAATTCTAAAATTCTATTTCTTATCTTATGGATGCTTTAATTTTCTCCCTCGTCCCAGCATAGTCCTAGGTAGCTTAAATTCCTTTAACTACTTCAGCCAAAACAGAATAAAAATTGATATTGTCTTTCGTATCATAGCATAGCCCCGGAAATTTCGTATCCTTGCAATTTCTGGTCGTGTGCTAATGGCATAAATAAAATAATATATAAATAAAAGGTATCAAAATTCTAAGGTCTTACCCATGGATACACTTTGATACTAAGAGGTTTAGTCAAAGGGATTTTGATACGATATTTGTTTTATCTTTTTGACTTTACAATTTTTTTTTATAATTTGAGATTTTATATGACAAATAGAAAAAATAATATTTTTAATTAGTTTTTTTAGAAGTACAGTTATATGTGATTTCCTTTTACATAATAAAACATTAATTGAGAGATAACGATAACATAAAAAATTAATTGCTTAATTTTTGAAATGGTGAATAAGTAAGTTGTCTTTTTTAAAAAGTAATTATTTTAAAACAGATAATATATATAAAGAGGACCTTTTTTACTTCACTTTTTTAGAGCTCGTATCATAAACCATATATTACATAACAATTTACTCCTAGATAGAATTAGATATTGAGAGCTTTTCTAACTTCAAAAATTTCACGCAGACAAATATATGGATTCATCTGAACAGAAACCAAGTAAAGCTACTTATTGATCAACAACGAGCTGTAAATCATTTACTTGGACCCCAGGTTGCGTGAAGATCATAAACATATTTTATGTTTGGAGACGAGAAACATTATCTCGACACAAGTTATTTTCATTCATAAAGAATTTACCTCTAAAATGAGTAATCATTAATTAAGTGAATAAAATACTTCACTATTATTTAAATTTAAGAATTTTCAATTAATCAAATGGTTACTTATTTTAAAATCTTAAATAAAATACTACTTTTTCCAATAAAATATTTATCTTCAGAATCTTGTCCTAACTACCCTTTGAACAAAGTTTTATTTTTATTTTTTTTACCTTACACAATCTTGTGACTAAAGTGGGACACTCCTCTTCTGTTCAGCGAACAACCTTACAACACAATATTTCTCTCCATTCTTCTACGCTTATTGCTTTATTTTTCTGCTACTTGTATGGTGGGGAAGGGAAAGGAAGAAAAGGACAATTAGTGATAAAATACAAACCTTTGTACCAATGTTGACTTTCGTTTTTTTACTTCCCATTTAATATTCAAGTTAAAATTTCAATTTTACACTAGGTGGATAGCATTAAACATCCAAAAGTCATAACCACGCTACCTCAACGTGAGATATGTAGTACGACAACCTGGATCATTTAGGGTTCACGTTGGTGGAAAATATGAAAAGGCATGTCACACGAATTTGTTGGTTTTTTAATAGAAAAACTATTGGTAGGTACATGTACATCTTATATGTTGGATTAAAAGTATGTGAGGTGAAGTTTCATATTAGACAAAAGTGAAAAAATTGAATACCATATAAATAAGAAGAAAGACTCATAAAAACTTAAACCTTAAAATTTTGAATTAAAATATGGTATCAAGTTCTCTTATGTAATGGCTTGTGGTACATTAATGTAAATCTCTCCAAAGTAAAATGTTAAAATTAACAAGAAAAGAGATCGATAAAAAGAAGAAAAAAAAGATTAAAAATACAATAAAAGTTTATGAATATCATCAATGAATGTTACTTGTTTATGTGTGATTAGTTTTATTTTCAGATAAAGTAATAGGATTTTTTCAATGAATTTTTAATAGATTGAAATGAATTAGTATGAACTGTTTCTAATCTATCTATTAGAATTAATAATCTAACTAAAAATCTATTCACGTTTAACGTTACCCCTAATTTCAAATGCTACCGTCCTTTATATTTTTTTTTCCAAAAAAGAAAAGAAAAATCTTTGGCAGTTCGTTCTTGTTAACTTTTTCTTGTGTGGCCCCAAATTTCTGATATGGCATATACAATTATACAAGCAGACTAGCAGTCACCGACTTATATTGGTAACAAGAGAAAGTCATGATACTATATAAACCGTGAGGATTATATTTTGAAGTATTGGGTTCGTGGTAAAGAAGAAGGAAAATGTGGCACACGTGTGCATGATGCATAAACGTTTATCATCTACAATACCAATATACAATTAATATAATATTATTTAAAAAAATAATAGTTCAATGGAATGTAAGTTTAATTAATTCCAAGCGACATGCCAACATATCACGGCTTGATTAATTGACTATAATGAACTTAGTTTCAGATAAAGCATATGCATGACGCAGAAAAATGTTTTGCACTCTTGTTGAAGCCGCACATGTCACTCCTCTAAGTCATCACATGTGTGTATATATGGTCTATGTGCGTTTGCTCCATGTTTTCCTTAATTAGGAAGTCCAACCAGTGTCCGAGTAGATATTCACACATTGACTTGTTGGTTTTTAAAATGCTTACGGTGTTGAATAAATGGTTTAAGCATATGATTATTCAATATATTATTTGGAATTATCTGAGAATTTACGCATTGATTGAACTATAAGAATATTAATTAAAATTGAACTTTTATAATTTTAAGTTTTTAGTGTAAATCTTTTATATCTCTTTACACTGTCTTGTTTTTTATAAGCACAATGTCTTCCTTGTGAACTATACAAAGCTTATAAAAGTGAAGGTAGGTACAAGGAGAGGATGTTATATTCCTTGATAAAGTGTTAAGAGGCTATTTGTAGACGTTAAGTTTGTCAAATAATTTTGTTTTTCCTGTATAGTGTTATTAAAAAAGTCACATATGCATTAGGTTAGATGGCCTCTATTAAATATTCATTAATTAATTGAAATTAAATTATTAGCATTAATATAACAAGATTATTATTAATCAGACATATTGTATCATATATACTAATACTTAATTATATTAGTATAAAAATTGATATACTATTAGAACGTACATCATATTATTAGTGTAGATTCACACCCTTTCTTGCTTCCTTCTTATTTTAATTTCCCACATGTACGTTATGCCAGTTCCTGATCAATTCAGTGTGAATATATATTGTGATTGAGAAGCACGGTCATGGAAGCAACGAATGAACAATGGAGGTCACGTGACAAAGAAACCTTGGTGAGTAACACGCCCAACCTCAAAAATCTTCTTCATAAATATCTGAGCTGGTAGACACGTTTATTGAAGCCAAGACCAGCAATTTTCTGTCACTTTATTCACATATTAATCTGTGTTTAAGATGATATATATCCTTCAAACAGTAATTATTCTTAATGTTATTCAAGGAAATGGAAACTGCTGCATGTAAAATTTTGATTCATTCTTTAAGGGTTTCCACACTACGTTTATTCTTAACTCGGTCATTTGTAAAAGAATTAAACTTCAGCAATCACATTATTGACCTATTATAATGTTAAAAAAACATAAGAATTAACTCTCTAGTCTACACTAGTACTGAAAATTAATAGCAGTGGGTATCTTATTAGTGACTAAATTTAGTGACAAAATGTAATTTTCGCTGATATTATTTGCTTCAATAAAATTTTAGTGACGAATTTTTAAAAATTATGTGTAAATTGATTTTGTCATTAGAGTTATTTTGTTTTTAGTGGATCTCAACTTGAATCTATGGCCTTCTACTAATTATGTCGTCCCTCGTATGTCAAATATTTTTAAAACCCATTTAATTAATCTTTTTTGGCCTATTATATTCAAACATTTGCATCACTATATTAATAATGTTTATTCGGAAAAAAAAAAAGAAATTCAGCAAAAAAACTATATTAATAATGTCAAATTTTCAATTTTAGTAATAATTAACTTTTAGAAGAAAGAGGTGAGTGAAAGAAGAAAAGGGAGAAAGAATAAAAAAGGATTCTCCAATTAACCCTTCTAACTCTTCACTCTTCTACTTGTAGCATTATTTTGGCTAGTTTTGAGGCAGCGCTTTCGTCAACAAATTGAAAAAAAAATGATATTCTACGGTATTGTTTGGTTATGATTTTGGTTTCTCAAAATTATTTTTTGATTAAAAGAATTGATTTTCAGAGAAAAAATAACAGATTTTTTTCTTCTGAATAGTTAGAATTGATTATATAAATAAGACCCGTAAAATTTTCGAAAACATACATTTACACACAAAAAATAGATCCATTCATATAAAAGTAATCCTTCTCAAATAATTTTTAAAATGTTATTCGAAATACACAAATTATGACTCTCACACAAAGTTTTATAATTTTAAATTAATTTAACCAATGATATAGAGTGTATTATAAAAAAAAAATTGTCATAGAATGTATTATTAATATTCCTTAAAAAATAAAGGCGGGTAATGAATAATATTATCCACTACCAAGTGGAGTAAGTGAACCCTTTTGGTTCTAGGAAAATAAAAAAATCTTCTGTCTTTCTTCTTTCTTTACATCTAGCAGATAAGAACGATTTTATCATCATCTATTTTCTATATATATCTAATCCATATTCTCAATGATATGTCTTTATCTTGTATATGTGTTTTTCACTTCTAATATTTTGATAAATAAACTATATAATATAAATTCTTGTTAGATATTATATATATCAAATACTGAGATTCTTGATTTGTAGGATAATTATCACAAGACAATTCATAAGAGGTTGAGTTCGAATTTGATATAATATTATATCAAATATATATATATATATATATAAAAGAAGAAACTAGCTAAAGTGAAAAGAATACCAGAAAACATGCATAAGGAATGATTTTGTAAGATATTTTTGCTCCCAAACGAGGGCATTAATATTTTACAAACTTGAATATATAAAAGAGATGTTTATTAAGTTAACTAATCAAGGAAAAACTGAACATATATATTCTGCCATTCATATCAATTATTAGTAAGGGGAGAGTGTTGCTATTTTGGAGCCCACATGATCTTTATTAGCCACAAAGATTTAAAAACCAAAAAATTATTAAAAAAAAGAAGGTAAAATTGATGAAACTGAACTGCTAGAAGGAAAGTTTGGCAATGAAATTAAGGTGTTGCCTTTGAAAAGGATGGATAATCAAAGGTGTAAGAATCGTGACGCGGATCTCACTTGGTATCCCCACAAAGTTGAATGCAAGTGAGGTTTTTCCCTTTTATACCTAAATTGTACTATGCATTCCATGAGTTGCAAACGCATCACTTCAGTGTGTGATACACGTCCAAAAAGTGTCAAGTTATCCCAGAAAAATTGGAAGTGTTTCATCATACTTCTTGTTTACTAAATGGAGCAACAAAGACTTCATGTGCCTAGAAGCAAGCTACCAAGATAAGTAACGTTGGGAAAATGTGGAACTAAGCGTGGGGAACGACCCCTTAACACCATTGCAATATATATACATGTTTGCGTCTCATAATTTAAGGGCACTCCCTCTGTGGAAATGGTTAATGCATTGTGTCTCCACCAAGCTACTCTACCATTTTGAGAGTAGAGTCCATTACCGACCCAAAATTTCGATCCCATTAAAATATTACTGTATATTAGGGACAAAAAAAAGGGAGGCAGCTCTATAATTTTTATTGAAAGGGCATAAAAAAAATGAATTCTATCACTCTTTTATGTTTATTGCCACCTTTAACTATGCAAGTAATTTTTATCTAAAAAAAATACTCCTATTAATTTGATTAACAAAGTAGAAGAAGGGTATTTTAGATAAATTAATGTAATTAAAATAAGAATGATGATAAGTATTGGAGTGACAATAGTCACTCCCGTTTTTAGGTATGAAAAATCACTATCTCTTATTTATATTGTTTTTCTTTTTCATCTAAATTTTGCATAATAATAAGTTTTTATATAATTCACTGACACACTTGCAGATTTCATATGCGAAAATTGGACTATTCTATAGAGTAGAAATTAATTAATAATTACATTTAGTGAAGAAAAAAATGTGATGTGCAAGTCTAAAAGTCCATGTGGTAAAAAGCTTAATTTATATATTTTTAAAGGCAAATATATTTTATTACTAAAAGTGCAAGGGGTATTCTCATCTATATACAAGTAGAAAAATAAAATAATTTAAATTTTATGGACTATAATAAATATATAACTTTTAAACAATATATTTATGTATGCTAACAGTAATTGAAACGTTTATGAGACGCCATCCAAATATTAGAATTTCTCTACGTGGGGAAGGGTTTAATTTCACGTAGGTAAATAAGTTGTCACAGTATTTTTGTTGAGACTATTGTCTATCAATGTTATCAAACTCGAAAATTTATTTAAATTCGTGAAAGTTTTATAGATTCGACTCATAACAGTCCATTTCATATAAAAATAATTACAAAATATCTATAAATAATATACAAATTAAACATTTCAACAATATAATAAAATAAAATAATAAATCATAAATTTCGCAATACTTAAATAATCAAGTCTAATAATACATCATTACTAAATAATAATTTAAAGATATTATAATAGTGATAGATCATTCTCATCGACGGTTTGATGTTATTAAAGAACAAGAGTTTAATGTTATAAAATGTGACAATTTTTTATTCGAAAATAACACACTGAATGTATGTTGAACATTAAATAGACAGAAAATAATACAAAATAACTTATATTTTGGTTTATTTTTTAATTTGCTGACTCGTTAACTCGGTGATAAACTCGAAAGTCTATCGACTTTACTTAGAGTTTATAGAATCTATTAAACAGAGAGTTTACACACGAATTAACTTACAGAAGGTAAATAGATTCATAAATTCATAAGAATTAACGAATTAACTGGAGAGTTTGATAATAACCATGTTTTGATGTAACATGTATTCTCAAAGTACATATTCCTTTATTCTCTTAGACTTTTCTTCTTTCTCATTTCCATCTTATTTCTCGTATTAATTCTCCACCTCACCTTTGAACGAAGCATGGGTAGCTTCAGAGGAAACTTCCGTGGCACAAAAATTTCCCCACAATATTTGTTTTATCATACGTTGTTCATAATATTTGCATGTTAACATAGTTTCCCCCAAAGAAAGTTACCAAACATACGTTGTTCATACTACATTATTTTACTAAGTTTTATAAATGTACCAAATTTCGATATAATTAACACTATATAACTATTATTAATGCTGTTTTAATTAAATTTAATGTTCATTTCGGTACATGTTTCTTTTAATTCAATAATTTAAATCAGCAATTACTAAAATAAAATAATAATTTTGATTAAAAAGCCCTATTAACAATATTTATTATACGTACTGTATTTAAATTTTATCCTTGGAGATATATTATTCGGGTCTCTATGATTAAATTGTTTAGAGTTGGATGACTTGGATCCTTGCTGCTTACTTTCCGTTTCAAGGCTAAAGTAAGTCAGCATGTTAGAAATGCAGTCCGAAGCTAGCTAGTTTAAAAAATGATAAACCATTTTTTTCTCTTATGAATGCACTTTGAAAAATATCAGTAACACTTCTTTGAAGACATTTAAAAGTTACAAAATTCTATGGATTTCATCTCTTGATTAATTAGTTTTACTCATTATTTTTGTTAAACAACATAGTAAACAAATACTTACAAATACAATGATTTAACGAATAGATTAAGTTGTGTTTACGTCTTCATAAAATGATTAATTGTTTTTCTATTATATATCCATAGAACAAATAGAGTTATATATATCAAATATATAAATAAACACAATACAACGCGGCATCTATACACACCCATAAAATATATGTCATACATAATAATTTTATAATTTTTTTAAAAAATTAATTAATAATAAAGAATGCATTAAAGAATCTGTGTTGTTAAACTTTGTCGTGCACTTTACTATTCTTCCCCATGTGGCAAGTTCAAGACATCGTAAGAACACACGGAAGCTAGCACTAGGAGTTATTTGACCAAAAAAAAAACAGTCATTAACCCGTTACATATTTATTTTCTTTGTGATCAGTCTAACTTAATATTCATAATGTTTGAAGTGGACTTTTCCACCTTATTATACCAACAAGATCGAATCTCTCGCACGCTCCGTTCTATAAATTCTCAGTATTCCCTCCCATTTCCCTGCACCACTTAACTTTCCAAATTGCATTCCCATTGCTACTATACCAAGAGTAACCTCACTCCTCCACGAAACAAAACAAAAACATACTAAGTAACATGGCTTTGGGGAACAACAGTCACCAGCTTCTGTCAAAAATTGCAACCAATGACAAGCATGGAGAAAATTCTCCTTACTTTGATGGTTGGAAGGCCTATGATTCAAACCCATTTCACCCCACAAAAAATCCTCAGGGTGTCATCCAGATGGGTCTTGCAGAAAATCAGGTACACATAAATGTTGCAATATATATTTTTATACTTCACAGTTTATATTATATATACGTACACAGTTTGCACCCACAATGAGATTTGATAATTTGACTAAAATGGGTATGTTTTTTTTTAATTTCTCTTAACTTTGCAGCTCTGCTTTGATCTGATTCAAGAGTGGATAAGGAACAATCCCAAGGCCTCCATTTGCACTGCTGAAGGAGTGAACCAGTTCAAATATATTGCAAACTTTCAAGACTATCATGGATTGCCAGAGTTCAGAAATGTAGGCTAACTAATTAATTTGTGACTATATATGATCATAATGATTTAGTTATGAAATTAAAATTGATATCATATTATCATATAATATAATAAATGAGTTTTTGATATTTTATGCAGGCTGTGGCAAATTTTATGTCAAAAGTGAGAGGTGGGAGAGTGAGATTTGATCCTGACCGTATTTTGATGAGTGGGGGGGCCACTGGAGCAAATGAGCTAATAATGTTCTGTTTGGCTGATCCTGGAGATGCTTTTCTGGTTCCTAGCCCTTATTATCCAGCGTATGTGCCCTCTCTTTCATCACTTCTGTTTTCATTCAATGAACCACACTATTTCACACCCATCAAAACGTTAATCGTGGACACAAATTAAAGCAACCACAAAATGTAATAACTATTTTGTCTTGATTAAAAGGATATATACCTGGTGGCGTCATTTAAGTGGTGCTGATCAGAATTGTAAATTATTCAACAAAATTTTAGTTTTAACCACACACATATATTTTTTGTACAGTTAAAATGGAAATAAAAAAAAAAGAAACTTATTAAAAGGATATATACCTGGTGGCGTCATTTAAGTGGTGCTGATCAGAATTGTAAAATCCTTGTTATTTTTTGTACAGTTAAAATGGAAATAAAAAAAAAGAAACTTATTAAAATGTACTGCATTCCTTGTACTTAATATTATATTAGGAAAATTTGATATTTTCTGTTTGAAATAAATTAAGAAAAAATTGATCAATTCTCCTCTACGTACCAACCACGGAGGTGTCAATCTAAAACTTAAAGGTTTCACATTTATTTAAGTGGCACGATACCCAACATCATTCAACTTAAAAAAATATATATACATCATTCGATTCTATGAGTTAGGTTAAGATTTGCTATTAAAAATAATTTTTAGTAAGTGTCCTAGAACACTTGTTAAAAAACAACAAACAAGCTTTTAAGAGATGCGTTTAAATAAGCAAGTTCTTGCGCCAATATTACCCACCACCACCAGTAGTCATTATCAATGCCTTTTTTCTAATTTTAAAAGACAAAATATACCCTTGATTGACAACAAGTCTTTTTTTTAACACACAATTAAAATTCAGCATTCTTCTTATTTGCTGTATTTTTCAATTATTAAAACAAAAGAATTCTTTTTACTGCATTTTAATCAAAGTTATTAATCATAATGAATATTTTTATGATGTACTCCAAGAACGATAAATGCATGTTCATAATAGTTAACCTGCTAGGCTGCTAACAAGTGATAAAAAAAGTCAACAAAAAAACATGTGTTGCCCAGATGTAAGTACAAAATAGACAGTTGATAAATAAATCATACACATATAGTTGAGTGGACATTTGCCTTTGACCTTTGAAATCATGATGATCATACCATAGCTAGCACACGCTCACGATCCATTTATCATATTGGAATTTAGCAAATATCCTAATCCCAAACAGCTGTACGTACCTTTGGAAATTTTGCACGGTCAAGAACATCTTCTCGCAAAGCAATTCAAAATTTTCGTTAAAGAAATTTCATGGCATTTGTTCGTGGCTAAGCCCGGAATATTATTAACTATCACAACTTTTCTAAAATTACAGTCTATGAAAACGAATAATGAATGTTTCTTAGCTTTTGCCCGTGCGTGGAAAAATCTCTAGTCAAGTAATTTAAATCTTTAATTTGTCTGACCAAAAAGACCACCATACTGCAATCGGTCAACAAATTTGAACATAGCTTCATATATTATGACTTAATTAAAAAGTGTCAGAGTTAAACATATTCCACTTAAATTATACTGTATCAACGTTTCATCACGTGTTACAAGAAAAAAAAAAACATGTTTGATTTTGACTGACATATATTCTGCATGTTTTGTAATTTCAGATTTGTCCGAGACTTGTGTTGGAGAACAAGGACGCAACTAATTCCCGTAGAGTGTCACAGCTCCAACAATTTTAAGATAACAAGAGAGGCTCTTGAAGAAGCATATGAAAAAGCAAAAGAGGGTAACATCAACGTGAAAGGGTTGATCATAACAAACCCTTCAAACCCTTTGGGAACCACCCTTGACAGGGAAACACTGAAGAGCATAGTGGGGTTCATCAATGAAAAGAACATCCATTTGGTGTGTGATGAAATCTATGCAGCAACAGTGTTCAGAGCCCCTAGCTTTGTGAGTGTCTCTGAGGTGATGCAAGACATTGAGCATTGCAAAAAAGACCTCATTCACATTATTTATAGTTTGTCTAAGGATTTGGGACTTCCAGGGTTCAGAGTTGGAATAGTTTATTCATACAATGATGAAGTGGTGAACAGTGGTAGGAAAATGTCAAGCTTTGGATTGGTCTCATCTCAGACACAGTATTTTCTTGCTGCATTGCTTTCCGACGACGAGTTCGTGGAGAGGTTTCTGGCAGAGAGTGCAAGAAGGTTGGCTGCAAGGCATAGCCACTTCACAAAAGGGCTTGAAAAGGTGAACATTACTTGCCTGCCAAGTAATGCAGGGCTTTTCTTTTGGATGAACTTGAGGGGTTTGCTCAAGGAGAAAACATTTGAGGGTGAAATGATGCTGTGGCGTGTGATCATCAATGAGGTGAAGCTCAATGTGTCACCTGGGTCAGCTTTCAATTGTTCTGAGCCTGGTTGGTATAGGGTGTGCTTTGCAAACATGGATGATGAAACTGTGGATGTTGCACTCATGAGAATCAGGGCTTTTGTTGGCAAGGAGACAGGGAAGCCACCAAAGGAACTCAAACGTTGGAAAAGTAACCTTAGACTCAGCTTCTCCAACTCTAGAAGATTTGATGAGAATGTTATGTCACCTCATTCACCAATGCCTCACTCACCTCTTGTCAGAGCCACTTAGTTGGACCAGCAAGCATACCTTCATTACCTTGAGAGATTCATATGTATTAAGGGTTAATTACAAAAATGTTCTTTAATCTTTCTATCATGTTATTTTGTTATGTTTGAACTGTTGTCCTGTATATGTGGACCGCAGTATGTTCTTCCATTCTGTAAAATTAGCTTGGATAATTACAGTTCATGGACGGCTAAGTTAGGTAACTCTATTGTAGGTACAACTCATGAGGAAGAAGAGTATTAAGCTTGGCAACTATTGGTTATTCAATTAGGTAACTGTTGTCCTGTATATTAAGAACAAGTGTTATTTCCTTTTACTCATTTGAGGGTATATATATTTAGCAGAAAATAAAAGTTACAGCAGCAAAAAAATTTGAGGGTATTTATATTAATCCAGGCTTTATAACAAGAGAGTTGCTATGGTATCTTTAGAAATCCAAGTGTTATGGTACCGGGCCAATAAGCACACCAAGACCAAGAAAAAGAAGGAGAAAAATGGAGGAAGAAAGAAGTTTTCAGTAACAATACCAAAATCCTTGAATTTTGGAGGGTACCATATAATTTCTCTTTATTATCATAATTAACAAAGGTTCGTCTGAGAATTGAAAACTAATTGAATAACCAATAGTCGCCAATAATATACACACCACAAAATATTATGTGAATCTTCTCCTCATCCAACTTCATAACGTTCCCACTAAAAACATTATTAGCTAGTTAAAGTATAATTACCGAATTATCATTTATCTTGGAATGATCTAACCAGAACCTTATCTTCATTAATCTTCACATCTTGTATCTTGTATTGGGTGTTTGTCTTCATTATCTGGACAACGTGATTGCATGAAATGCTCAAGAAATTTACCTAGAGAAGATGATGGATTTCCTATTTTAGAGGGGTGGTTACAATTAGATAGATACCATTTTTATTTGGTCATACGTGCATTAATATTGACTTAAAGGGTAGTGTAACTTTCAATTGAGGTCATTTTCTACCATGTTGGGGACAGAGTGACCCACACAATGGACACATTTCAGTGTTTTCGTTGAGTTGCATGTCCCAATTGAAGTTGCCTTTACACTTTGGTGGCTTGATGATCCATAATTGGTGCAAGGAATTGACTTGATTGGGAGCTTTTCTTGCCGTCTGGGACATGGCTGCTCTTCTTCTACTGTGCCTTCACAATAATCTCACCAATTGGAAAGTTACATCATTATGGGAATTACCTGATAAGCCTTGACAGTGATATCACAGAACTAGAGCATCAAGCAAAGAAAGTTGCATCATATTTGTAGGGGTAAACTATGTACCTTTCACAGCGAGTTATGAGCTTTTATGGAAATTGAAAGTGACACAATTAGTTTTTAATCTGAATAAATGGTTAGTTTAGTCTTTAAAATTATAGTTTATTATCATTTTAGTATCTATAATTAATGAATTTCATTTTTTGAAAGAAAAAAAAGTATATATGCCAATAATTTTAGTTCAAAGTTACATGCAACATGAGATTTAAATGATAATATTAATATATATTGAAGGAATAAAATGATTATAGATAATTAAATTTAAGTATTGAAATGAAATAAATTAGTTTTTGAACCTTTTGTATCTCCTTAAATCTGAGAATTAAAATAATAGCAAATCACATTTTCCTGTCTAAATCTGTCATTTACTCTTCAAGTTTAAAGTGAGAGTATTGATCTCTTGATTCTTGATATTTTTAAGGGAACTCTTCTTCTTTGCGACAAGTAATGTAGAGTTTAACAAAGAACGATAATCATTTCTTATATCTATAAGAAAACAATTGTCTCTTTCTCTAATTCTGATTATGTCATCAAAGTTGTGTTGTTTTGCGTTTTCAATAATAATTCAAATATAAATAGTATCTCGTGAGGATCATTAAATACTAAATTAGATGTTAGATTTAATTTACAAAATCTAAACATTTTATAATAATTATTCATAAAAATCAAAGATATGATCAAAAAGTTTATACAATAATTGAATTAGACTTTTTGATAAATTTATAAAGTAATTGATGACAAATTTATACATTACTTATTTTATCAACAAGGTTAAGAAATTTGAACCACAAAGAATGCAAAACTATTTTCGGAATTCATAAACTATAAATCGTGATGAGTTAAGAAGGGTATTGTATTTTGTATTTTTTTTTTCCAATCCATTCATAATTGTCCAATCTTCTTAAGGCAGAAGTTTAGGAGAAAAAAAAGTTATTTTATTTCACAATCAAGGCCTTCGGTCTTCAAGTCCGTCACCAGTGAATCGGATTCAAAGCTTGCTTTGCAGTTAATTCATCATTACTTTGATCATTATCATCTTCATTTTTCTTTGGTTAAGCTCATTCATGATCATATCATGGCTTTGGATTGAGTTTTTTTTTTTTTTTTTAGTCACACTTTACCGGAATATAATTCTTGGGCCTAATTCTTTTTTTTTTTTTGAAATTTATGAAATGAAGGTAGTTTTTAATTATTTATCAAATGAGAATAAGTCACATGAATGATTAGCTATGTACTTATGTTTTTGTTTTTTTATTAATTTTTTTAACGAAATCGTGAATTATTTTATGATTTTCATTTTTTTTATAATTTTTTTCATTTTTCTTTGATTAATTATTTTTATTAATTTTGTAACTTTTTTATGATTTTTTTAGCAGCTTGAGTTGACGGCTTTGCAAACCCTGAAAACGACGTCGTTGAAGCCGAGGACAAAGAAGCTCCAATGGTAGCAAATGCACCTGAGAACAAGGAGAGGTAGTTGCAGAAGAAGAAGAAGCACTCAACACTCCAAACGGCGTCGTTGTAACTAAGGATGCTCCTCCAAACAAGTGCCAATACACGACTTCAAAATTAGGCCAACATCAGACTTTAAAGTTGTGTTGATAGATACAAACACAATGGAAAGGAGTTGGAAAAAAATCTTCACTTAGATGAGTGAAAAAGAAAGTAAAAAGAGAAAGAAATTATATGAATTTTTTATACTAATTGAAATTAGCGTAACCTAAAAAAATTGAAGTTTTTACTCTATTTTTTCTTAACATAAAATTGTTAGTGAATTTCTAATTTTTATATTACAAAGAAATTATTTATTTTTATGAAAAAATAAAATAAAATAACAAAATTTTCGATCAAAATTCATTCATCCTTAGTATCTTTTCTTAAATAAATAATAAAATTTAATATTCTCATCTTATCTTTCACCTTTCTTTTTTTCTCTTCCTATTTCCACCAATCCAAATATAACATTTATTAATTATAACTTTTTTTTTTACTTAAAATATCAATTATCAATATTATTTACTATTTCCAACTTTTTTTATTAATTGAATATGTTATCATAATTATAATATTTTTATCATACATATTTACATAAATAAAATACAGTTATGTTGTTCATTTTATTTTACTTTTCATTATCTTTTAACTTTATATATAATATATAATTAAGGAGGTTAACTTAAATTATTTTTAATTTGTTTAAAAGAAAACGTAAATAAGGATAAGTTTATAAAATAGGATAAAAAAGACAGTGTAATAAATATATTGAAGTGCTAATTACTTCACCCATATTCAAAATATTAAATTATATTTTTTGATAAATCAAATATTAAATCATATTGATTCATGGTGAAAATTATTTCATTATGCACACTTGAGTCTTAAAACATTGTCCTTTTCTTTCATACTCATTGCCTTGTTGTTGTTGCAAGTTGCCATATTAGTCACCACTACTGGATATGTACTCCAATCTTAAGGATAAGCATCCTATGTGTTTGTCCCTTTTGTATATTTATGTTTAAAGCTGAAAAGAAAAGTTAAACTTCAATTTTAAATGAGAAAAAATTTAAAATAAAAAATGAGAAAGTTATAATTAAAAAAATTGATGGTTAGATTAAAATTTCAATTTTTAATACATTACCTTTACCTACTTGAGAGAGGACTATTATAGAAAAAACTTTTTATATCGGTTAAAAAATATATTTTACATCAGTTGTAAAATTAATATCTATGCACATGTGACATTGAAAATTAGACTTTTTAAATCGATTATCAATTGATCTTAAAAGTGATGTATTTAAATCAATTCTTTAAGTGGCCAATATAAAAAATAAATATTTTAAATTAGTTAAGAAAAAGAAATATAATATATTAAAAATTAAAATTTTAATCTCAACTATCAATCTTTTAAAATTATAATCTAACCATTAAAATCAATTTCTTATTTTATTTTTTCATTTGAATCATTCATCGGTGAAGTTTTACCAAACATTTTGAAGGAACTGAAATAATTGAATGATATATATGGAATTAGTGAAGGTACAATGTGATGTACCGCAGTGTGTATATAGATATTTACTGTGTGTTGAATTATAACTATAGTCACGTACACTATGTACTGCCTCCTTTTTATTGTCCACCTTGCCTATCAATTTGAAAGCCCACGAGGAACATTAATTGTAGTGAGTCCAGTGACTTGAAATTTGAAATGTGATATAACTGAGTGGTACAATGTGTTGTACTTGTGAGTTGTGATGCATGGCCTTTTGTAAATTACATATATATTTACACCTTTTATTAATTAGTGAAAAAATGGTGAGTTAATAAATTCTTTTAGTCAAATATTACTATAGTCAAAATTCAAAAGTATAAAGACACAAATGAGGGTTGAGTCCGATTGGAATCCTAGCATCTAATTTTATTTTTCTAAATAATTTTATAAATTGCCCCTAAGTTTTCATTGCCTTGAGTTTTTTTTTTTTTTTCATTTTTGTGGACTTTTTTATTTTATGGACCTTTTGACCCACACCCATATAAGCTAAAAAAAAATTGGGCAAAAGTAATCCATTTGAAAGCTCTATATAATTTTAAAATATAAATATAGAAATTTTGTTTTTACTCTATTCATTCTTAATTATAAGATATTTTTAATTAATTTACATTTTTTTAAAAAATAATTAATTTAACTAATCATGTTAAATATATCAATTATTTATACTATCATTTCAAAATGATAAATGTTAATTAATATTCTTAAGATATTGATTAAGAAAAAAAAAATTATTGAGGTGCACAAAATTATGTTGTCTATATTTTTTTTGCTCTTTCTTATGAATAAACGGTACTAGTTAGCAATAAACACTTTTTCCTTTTAGTTCTTTACTCAATATTCTAAGGATACTAGTTAATAAAATCCTTCCAAAATTATTTTTTTCTTATTCTCTCTATTCATTTAATTGTTTTTCATTAATATTTAGAGAAAAAATAATTAATTAAGATATATAAAAAAATAATTATTACATCTAAAATTTAGAAAAAAAGTCTCAGGCATATAAATTTTGGAAAAAGTTAAAAAGGAGATAATAATTATTTCCTCATTCCTTTGATTGTGAATCCTCGTAATAATAGCCGTGAGATTAATTCTTGGGTCGAAAGTGGTGGCTCTAAAGTCTATCCTTTTTTTTTTCTTTAGTCCAGTCTATCCCTGTATTGATGATTTCAGGATTTAAACTCTTAAAATTATAGATAAAGTTCCCTTGAAATCATAATCCACTTTTACTATATATCATCATTAACTTTTAATTTATGATAACATTTATTAATTAGAGAACAACAACTAAAATGTTGTTTCTCTTAGAGATTTTGAGATATTTATATAAAAAAAAAGTAGAAGATAAAGGATAGGTAGAGATAATTATACGTGATATCACATATGGTATTAAGATCTTTTATGTTCCAATAATGAAATTGTTTTTTTAGTTTAAATCATAAGGATCTTTCATAATCATGCATGAGTGATAATTCTGAGAGTGACAAACATTCACACATAGACTTAACTCTTTCATGAGGTATATTTCACTACAAAACATGCTCAAGTAATGGAATATTGTTAATTCATTACAGAACATGTTCCATGAGTATTTTTCTTTTTGAGCAACAGAAATGTAATCAGTAATTTACTTATTTTTTAACATTTACTTTTGCCTAAGTTGTAACTGTTGGCTATATCCTGCATTAACCTGTGAATCTGTTCATTCCTTTCCCACTCACCACCCCCCTTGACTTTGTGTTTACATTATTGGAATGAATGACAAAGATGACGAAGATTAATCATCAACTCACCGACCATCTCATCTAGTCATTCCCATACAGATCATAATGATGTGGAATTGAATAATTGTCGTACTTAACGGTTGGAATTCTGCCTAAGGCATTCAAGGCTGTTGAAATTGGAAACCAGGCATTTTAGTATGTCCTTTTTTTTACCAAGGTTTTGGTAGAGGCAATCTTCTTTTTTGTTCATTCTTTTTCTTTTTGTTGATTTTTTTTGTTTGTTCATTCCTGAGAATGTTTTTGAAATAAAAAATGAGTTAAAATGAAAGTTATAAGTGGGTTAAAAAAATAACTTTACATTCTCATAGGAATACAACTTATCCACCCCTCTTCATAGGAATACAAAAGAAACAAATCATGTTGTAGTCATTTTTGCTAGAATGGCATACCCAGGAATATCCTTTTTAAATTAAAACTCCGAACAAACATGGAAATACTACATTCCCAAGTCCATATTTATAGAAATAAGTTTTTATTTTGTGAAACAAACACACTCTTATTTTTTTTTAGAGGTTATATTCCCCTTATTTCGATTTATTTGACCATTAAATTTTCCTTCATCATGCTTAAAACCATAGGTGAAAATAAATTAAATCGGACTCTAGCTTTAAAGTAATACTATACCAAAGGATCTGTTGTATTGTAGGCAGAATATTTTAAGAGGGACAACATACATGTGTAAGCTGTAGACAAAGTTCAAATGCTAAATACAAAATCGGAATCTGCACAGCATTATTTACAAGTAGTTAATCACAATCTAGCGTGCCTTTGCTTTGCAATGTACAAGTACAAACAGTCTCCATGTGGATTGAGGATGAATACAAAAGCAAAAATGACATGCCACCTAAAAAAGTTACGGGGGTAGCTTAGGTTGTTCTGTCTTTTGGAAGGAAGAAAAAACAAAAAGGAATTGAGATTAAGGGCCTTAGGGGATTACTTTAATTGTACACCACTAAGTAAATATATTAAAAAACAAGCAAATAGATATACTAGATAGGCATGAAGCACACCTTTAAAATAATCAAACAAACCATGATTCTATGAGCAGAAAACACCATAGACTACCTGCTTCCCCACAAGATAGATGGTGTGATGCACAATAGCACTCGAAGCCTACGATGTAAAGATTGATGATGATAATAATAACTTCGACCGACCATTTGCAACATGGTTATATGGGGACCTTGAAACTTCAATCATTCAATATTATTTTTAGCTTCTCATAAATTAGAGTTAGACACTAATTTCTTAAAATTAAAAAATTTATTTAAGAAGTTAATATTTTAATATATATATATATATATATATATATATATATATATATATATATATAAATCCAACCTCTAATAACATATTTAAGAAATATAATTACCCGTCAACCATATGATAGGGAATTATTCTTTTTAGATCATTGGATGTAGAAATGAAGCAAAGGGACCATAGAATCGTGTGAGTGGCTATGTGTAACTCACTTTTGAACAAGTTGCATTTGCAACACAAATGCAGGGCTCTGAAAAGGGGAGGGAAAATTCGTGTCCCACCCTCAAATCTCAACTACGTGATGGGGTACACCTTGCTTTTCAGCCACCGTGTCCCACATGACAAAGGACATGACAATACCACGGAATAAAAGAAAAAGAAACATTTTTCTTTATGACATCATGTGGCGGTGAATGTGATAAGAGATTGAGACTTCTAGCACCATTTTGACCATTATGATATCATATGCTTTGCGTTTTCAATCTCTTCTTTTCTCCACATAAATTCTTGTTGACATCAGCAGCGTACAAAATTACTAATTGCTGATTCCACTAGTTTATATACATGCAGGCAGGAGCTTAAAAAGGGAAATTAACATAATAGTATATGATTACATTTGTGATCATTGTCAAAACAAATCCCCCAAAATTTTATTCCTTCTCTCTACACATTGCTAATGTCCCAAAACAAAACTAAAGGAGACACCACCACCACCAAAATATATACAAAGGAGTTTGTTTAATTTCTTTCTATCTTCTCTTGATATTATGAACTCCTATGATTCATGAAAGAGAATTGGCTTGATTAATTGATTCCATTTGCAAGTAGAGAAAGTTTGATATATATATTTATATGTCTTTCTTCCACAGCTTGGTATTTTAACAAATGACACAAGCATTGGGATTCTCTTCCATGCTTTGAACATAATAGTATGTGGTCATGTGGGGGTTATAAGCCCTATAAGCCTTGACCAGCTCTAAAACTGGGTCTGGGGGTGGGGGAGGTGCCTCTTTCTTCTTCTCCTCTTCTTTCTTCTCTTCTTCTTTCTTTGTCTCTTCTTTCTTCTCTTCTTCTTTCTTAGGCTCTTCCTTTTTCTCCTCTTCCTTTTTGGCTTCACCCTCCTTCTTTGGCTCCTCTTTCTTCTCTTCCTCCTTCTTTGGCTCTTCCTTCTTTGGCTCCTCTTTCTTCTCAGGCTCCTTTGCTGGACCTACTGAGACTATGTCTGTCTGCCAGTACTTGCGGAGTTTGCTCACCACATTCACTGGATCAACTGTTCCTATCACTGTTAGTTTCTTCTCCTTCATATCCATAGAGATGGCATCAATCCCTACATTGTTGCACAGTTTGATTATTGTTAGGAGTTCTTTGCCTTAGAATAAGGAAATTCAAATGAAAAACAACACAATGCCTTAGGACAAATGATCCAAAACTTCAAATGTGGATCAAGCCAATCCAATTAATCAGAACAAGTCAAATAAGAACTATCTTGTCCAAGAATTGAATAATATTTTATTTAATGTAATTATAGTGTGTGCATGATAAATAATCACTTTTTTTTCAATTTAAGATATCTTTTGAGTAAGACTAAAAGACTAATCCTTCAAAGTATAAAAATTTATTCATAGAACCGAAAGTCTCACTACATATCTTTTTTCATACATACAATCATGAAGATTAAACCTCTAACTAACTATTATTCAATAACAACAAAGAATCTCTAACTATATGTTTAAGAATTCAGTAACTTTTTATTTGAGCTTTAAACTTTTCCTTCAAATAATTCTGGTACTCCTTCTATAATATATATATATATATATATATATATATATATATATTATTTGCCGATTAAATAAAAATTAAAAGTTTAAGAAGAACATTTGGATCTTGAATTTTTTATATATATAATGGGTCTTGTGACTCTTGTCCTTTAATTATTTTTAAACACATCCACACGTATTTTCTAATAAATTTTCAAGTTAATCTAAGCCCACGCAAAAAATATTTTGTTTAGTAAATAATAAAAAAAATTTATAGGTACCACTAATAAGAGACACCATAAAATTCCTATACTCTTGGTTATATGAAAGAGTGCAACCAACCACAACCCTTCCACAACACGAAAACCCAATTCAAAATATTTTAACCTAACCACAAAAAGAATTTCATGACATGCTAACTAATATATTGGATGGCTGTCAATTATTATAGAATAAAAAATTAGAAAATATCATAATTAATTATAACGCATTTGGTATGTCTTCATCCCTAAACAAAGACACGACATAGTACTCTGTAACAAAATGGCCCAAATATTTAATATGGTTGCATCTAATATAATAATTACAATAACATTGTATTCACTCATTTTGAGAGTAATTTTTTTATACTCTTATCACATCATCATGTACGAAACACATTCAACAAGTTTGAATATCACAATCATGATAACTATTAAAAAAATTGTAATTCTGCAATAAGATTATAAGATTATATAATATGATTTAAAAAATAGTGCTAAAATATTTTACTGGACAAAAATAATTAAATTAAACTCGTGAAAATAACTATATATATAGATCTCTGCTCCAATGTCACGTGACAATGATTGGAGGTTGCGTCAGCAATCAGGTTAACTATCACTCTTCTTCACCAGATCTTAAAATTTGGTGACATTCTCCAGATTTGGGCATTCCCAAACCAGAAATTTAGATATCATAGAATATTTAGAAAGAAAAAGGGTGAACAATGATTTGGCACCTGAAAGTGTTGAAACTGTTTTCAGGGCCTTCTGCTTTGCCTTGTCATCTGGCAAATCTAACCTGAGTACAAATTTCTGCAAACAAAAAAATTGAATCAGTGAGTGGTTCATTAGTCCCAGATTCAAATAATAATAACCTTATGATACCAAAGAATATTGATAGAATAAGAATAACCCATCAAATCTGAATCATCCAATTAAAAGTGACACACTTGACACCTTTTTATGGAAATTAAATTCACAACACATACCCCATATGTTCAATTAAATACACAACCATGAGTCTGATGGAGAATATACCCATATTCATTTCAGACACATAACCCAGATCTTTATATTGAAACACAAGAAGAAGAAAAAAGGAAAGCATAAAGTTCAAGGAGAATCAAAAGTGAATCAAGGTTCTGGAGGCAAAGTTCAGAAGTGAATTATGAGTTATAAATTATATATTATGAATTATCCTTTGCTGAAAAGGATAAAGAGAGAACAGAAGTAGAAAGTGGGAATCATACCTTCATGTTTTTTATTTTATCCCTCAATGTTTTAGAGGGATGTTGTGTGTGCAGATCAAAGACAGACAGAGAAATGTGAAGAAAAAAAAACTTGGAGAGAAGTGAGAAGAAGAAAAGGGGATGTTAGCTAGAATGAGATGTGAGATGAGAGAGTGCAATAGGAAATCGAATAATGCACTTATGTTGAAAAAGATAGAGAGTGAGGAGTTGGACACATTTTAATACCGGAAAATCCGAAACAAAACAAGGTTTGCAGAATAGGAGAGAGAAAAGAAAAAGCTAGAGAGAGAGAGAGAGAGAGAGAGAGAGGAAACCATCAAGTAGTACTATGTAATAATATTTACAGAAAATAATGTAGGAGTAAGTAGTGTAATGTAATGGTAACAAGTGGAGGGTTATAGGCCATGACATGAGAAACAGAGTGAGCCCCTCTACGCATGAAACTGTCAACAAAACATATATCACTCTCTGACACTCTCAGCAAAAAGCCACGCGAAGCGCGTGTAAATTAATTAGTGGAGAGCTAATCCAATTTACTTAATAGATTTGAGTTTGAATTTTAAATGTATAATTACATGAAATACATGGACAAAGAATTTTGTAGCTTAGAGTAATCTTATTTTCTCAAACAAGCTTACTTATGAAAACAGATACTTGTGATTTGTATAAAATATACATCTATACTTTCAAAATAACAGAAATTTTTGTTTTCTTTAGGTAAATACTTGGATGTACAACGTTTCCCTTTAACGTCTCTCATTTTGTACTTAGGTGATGATTGACCCGAAGAATTATGACATTTTTTACCTATAGAACTTTTAGGAAATTTTATGAATAAAGTTTAGTAATTACTTAGTTGTTTCAATATGATTGTTTTCTAGCAAGTTGGATTGTCGTGTTTAGTTAAATAAAATATTTCTTTTAAAATATAATATTTAAAAAAATTCTCTGAATTGACATAAAGAATTAAATAATTAATTATTAGAGTAAAAACGATATAAGGTGACAATAGTGATTGTTTTAATTGCATTAATATGATTAATGTTGATGATTTTAATTGCATTAATATGATTAATGTTGATGATGAAAAATATTGATTTCGATATCATTCAAACATGTAGGTTAACTAATTGATATAAGGTTATTTAAGATTAACAAAATGTCTCTAGTTTAAATTTTGGATGTGTAGTTATATTAGTTATTCAATGAAATTTTTTATCATTTATAATAATGTGTAGATTAATTAACTTGAGGTTGTTCTAGATTAACCAAAGGTTTCTAATTTCAATCCTGGACAACTAAGTTAAATACTTAAAAGAATTAAAAGTTTACTATCAATATATTGATTTTACCAAATTCAAATAATAGGCGTTTCAACAATAATAAAAGCAAATGATAATAGTGCATGACAATGGTAGAAATAGTAATAGCAAAAATAGAGGGTATGATATCAACAATCTTAATAATAATGATAAATTTACAAGTTATATTAATAGTAGTGGAATTAGAAACAATCAAGGATAATTTAATAACTTTACAAGTTATATATGAGAGTTTTATTCTTTTTTGTTTTTTTGGAAGGATGAGAGTTTTATTCCTATTTATGTAGGTATAACATTCTTAATAATACCTTTCAGTAAAAAACAATATACTTAAGAATACCTAGAAAATATTTTCTTTTACAAAACATGAAATTTTTTATTTAATATTATTTCCTTCACATCAAACACTATCCATAAGTTTCTTCTTGCCAAAGAGATTAATCACTTTAAAATATAAAGATCACCAAAATAAGCTTCATATTTTCCAACCGAGTATTTTTCATGTTAGTCACTAAAATTGAACTTTTTTTTATTGAGATAACACTAAAATTGAACTTAATAACATATTTATAAGATCTAATCATAAACTAATTATGTAAAATATTTAGGTTAATATCTCCCACATTAATTTCATGTTTTATGCTATAATTAAGGGCCAGTTCCAATACTAATACCCAAGGGTGAGACAATTTATTAAAGCATGCGTTCTAATTAAGTCTTCTCTTTTCAGAGTAACATTTATTTATAAAACAATTCATTTTGTACTTTTATTTCAACAAAAATATATTTTTAGAACATTAATAAAAAAAACTAAACAAACACACATGCACATATAATTTATTTAATTTATTATAGATGATTTTGAAAAGAGTATCACATAATTTAAAGACAAGTGTATTTTTTATTAAATTCATATATTTTACAAAACACCTACTATATATAATTCTCTAGCTTTTTCTATCACATGGAACCTTCCTCCCATTGGCTTCATGAATTGAACGTAGGAGAAAGTTGTTTCGGGAATCTTTAGTCAATCAAGATTTGGAGGAACTATTGGAAAGGACCTTGAAAAAGTTGTATCTCTTAAGAGTGAATTGAAGCCAAACAAAGATTGGTTCTTAGCTTGAGAAAAGGTTCCTGACTCTTTTCAATGGTGATAAATGATGTAGTAATGTTCATTTTCGCAAGTTTGGTTGCATCATTTTGGAGATTATAAAGCTTTTATCCCTTTTATTCACAATTTTTTTTACAGTTAAAATTAAAAACTAAGTAACACTTTATCCAACAAATAGTTTTAATTTATAATGAATAATGTTTCTTTTGTGTATAAGTAAATTAATGTTGGTAATGACTTATAAAACTCAACAATAGTTACACGAGATGGAAGTAAATTACGGCTTAATTAGGAAAATTTTCGAATTCTCTAAAAAAAAGGAAAATTTTGGAATCATTGTTGTGACGACGATGTATATAAGATGCTAGTGTTAATTAAACTAACAAAATTCATTCTCATTCCTAAAAAAATACTTTATTAAAGTAGTGAGTAGGGTCGAGTTTAGCCAAATGTGTTTTATTTAACAAATTAAAAAAAATAATGATAAACAAAAGGGGGCTTGAGTATCAAATTGGAATTGTAAAGTAAGATAATTAATCTGTATTTAAATAATTTAGTTCTATAATTTTATATATTTTAAAAGTATTATTTCTTCAATTTATTTCTATTTAAAATAGTAGAATGTTAACCATTAATAATAAAATATCTAACAACCTATTTAATTCTTATTTATATTTTTTATTAAAATTTTAAAAAATTGTACAACGTACAGAAAAGTTATTAGTTTATTATAGTTTATATTTTCCTCCGAAAAAAATAGTTTATATTTACCTACACTATATGAAAAGGTGACAGCTTATTCCAAACGCATCAACAAATACAAAATGAGGTCAAAAGTGTCCAAGAAAGGGATAAGATAAGAATTGGTATTGCGTCATTATTCCAAAAATACATACCGCACCCCAAGGGGCAGAGAGGGTAGGGTATGAATTTAATTCTAATATATTGTGAATTTGATATATGATTTTTGAAAAAAGGTATAATAAAATTAATAAGCTTATTATATAAGATAATTTAATCCTAAATAATAGCATAAAAAATATAGTTACTATATATTTAATTAAGTTTATTATTCATATGAGATTTTTATTATCTCTTTTTATTACATAATTCATATTATAACATTTTTTACTATTAAGCATGTAGATCAACTAAGGATTATATCTACTTAACAAAGTATTGCCAAATTTTAATTTTAAATATATAATTATGTTAAATTTTCGGTCAAGATAAAAAATATATATATTTTCTCATGAATATAAAGAACTTTGTAACTTCTCAATGAAAATGGGCCCTGCTTCTTTAGTTCACTTAATTCAAATTAACTTCTTTCTTTTCTTACTTTTTATCTATCTTTTTTAACTGAAAAATAAAGTAATGTTTTTTTATTTCTAATCAAAAGGAATTGAAGAAGATAGAAACAAGAAAATAAGAAAGGAAATTTGATACCCGTGAAGTCCTATGGCACAAGACGCAAATTAAGGATTAGGCAATTGTCAATCCCATTGCATATATATGCTCTTTTTAATGCCTTCCAAAGACAAGTGTGTGGCCAATGCTACAATGCAAATCATTTTTCACTTCATTGATGGAAAAGGAGAGAAATCATTTCGATTAGTAATTGTTCAAAGAATGATCTAGATGTGAAGAGAAAGAAGGTGAATTTGACAAGGTTGAGAGGGAAATCCAAAATCTTTGTCCACAATATTCAACCCCTGTCGTTAGTGAAAATACTTGGTTCGGGTAGCCCCAACAATTTTTCTTCCCCATTTTAATAAAATTTTTGCCTATCAAAAAATTAAAATCTATTCCCTTAACTTTTAATGTACTACACAATGTAAACTATCACTTAACAAGAAAATTAATTAAAATAACCCAAAAGAAAATACATATTATATATATATATATATATGATGTTATATCACTTTCGGGTAATAAAATAATGTAAATTCTAGAGCACTAGCTATATTAAAGTAAGCATGTTCCATGATTTCATCACATAGTTTTGGTTAGTTCAATTCGTTTAAAACAAATGACTGGCAAACTATATTTATTAGTGCCGGGCCTACATTATTCCATTTCATTAATTTAATGGGTATTTAGGTCGCATATATTAGCAAATAAAAAAATAGTACATTATACTACATGCAAATCAAATACAATATTATCCACAAATTGTAATTTGTTGTCAAAGTACATATAAAACAAAATCAAAGCAAATACTTTGTTTATCATGTGCATAGTATAAGATATAGTATCATGCTGCTTTGTAACTTTTTTATAACCACGCATGGCATTACTTTAATAACCATAATGTCATACTGGACTAAATGATCAAATTGCCCACATATTTTATTTCGCCCTTAAATTTTCAAATGGCCAATGTAGTATCATGTTGGGTGATTAGGTAGATACTGCATTCCCCCTATGAATATTCTTATTTTGCATGTTTGAGTTGTATCACATGAGTCAAACCGTCAATCAAAAGAGAAAAAACTAAATAAATATTATAATATTGCTAACATATTTGTGTTAGGACATAATGTTGGCATGTTAACCGTCACAAATTTGAAGTCTAGACAACATTCTGAACATTAACCAGTGTGATATATATATATATATATATATATATATATTCCAAATGCTGATTGTTACATATACTCGGAGATTATACCATATGTTTATCATAATAAATTTGAGCTTTGTTTAGTTAAAAAAATAATTTTAAAAATTAACAAATTTAACTTTTGAATAATT
Organism: Glycine max; assembly: GCF_000004515.6. Classification (NCBI taxonomy): domain Eukaryota; kingdom Viridiplantae; phylum Streptophyta; class Magnoliopsida; order Fabales; family Fabaceae; genus Glycine; species Glycine max. The sequence continues at coordinate 52,948,802 of NC_038254.2, read as the reverse complement.
CATTGTATTTTATATACAAGTATTCTGAGAAAATTAGTTATAAGAAATGGTATTAAATATATATAGCTTTTATATCTTTAATATAATAAATAATTTTAATATTTTTTATTTAGTTAAACAGCATCCTTTTGAGTTACAATCCACCTAACTCATTTCAATAGAAGGAAATATAAAATATATTATTCATAGCTTCATCAAAAACCAAAAGTGCTTAGTGTTATCGAAATATTATTAATAAGAAAATAACAAGTAGTTGGATACATTTAGAACACGAAACCTGCTTTCAAATTACGAAGAGTAGTGGAATCTTATTCAATGCGTAATTGATAAATAAACAAACATATATACCAATGTTATTTTCATACCAAAAGTAAACCAACAAAAGTTAATTTGAAATGTAATGAGTAGCGTTTGAAATTCGAATGCGATGAGTAATATGTCAACTCATTGTAGGGTTTATATTATCCAATTATTAGCAAATTTATTTCTTCTGATAATTCTGTCTTTGATGGGTCTCACAACATGTAATTACCAAATTGTTCTGTGCTTAAAACAAATTATTAAAGGAGAAAGAAAAAAAAATTAAAACTTAATTATATTTGATGATAATCATTTACTCAAATGTTTTACACTTATATATATATATATATATATATATATATATATACCATTATCTTATTAAATAAATTCATGCAACATTTTCCATTTAATTTATCATTCTGCAGGATAAACAGAAGAATAATTTTTTAATTATAGAAAAGGTAGAATACAACTATTTTTATTTTTGAGAAAATTGGATGATAATTTCTAAACAGTGTGCAAGCAGCAATAAATAGAAATTTGAGAATGCCACGTCTGGTGGGCCCAGTGGGCGGTGCCAGAATGCTAGTAGTGTCATTATCACTTTTTTCAGTGTCGTAGAGTACAGTATAGTATACAGTACACTAGTATTTTATAAGATACTTCTGTTTTCCCTATAGCTTCCTACGCACACAGGGTGGCGCGTGAGCGCGTGGGAGAACTTTCGCGTGTGTAATTTCGCACGTGAGAGTGGTAGTTTTCTAATATGTGGGTCCCACGGTTGAAGCTCTATGTGACAGTTGCGGGTTTTTACAAATTTGGCGGCTGCGGCGGCTGGTGCCGTATATTTTAGAATGGCCGCCGGACGCCGCCATGGCCATGGTTATCTCAACGAGCATGAGCCCATAGATGCATGAGAGGTATTCAATTTTTATATTGCATTCTGATTTTTCTGTTATAACTAAATATAAGACTGCTTTGAAACTGTCAAAATTTTTAAGTTATGGAAATCCTTTTATTCGTTAATTATAAGAAAATATGTTGTACAATGAGTTATCTAATCGAAAGAGTTACTATGAGTTAAGTAAATACATAGAATTAAATATGTTTTATTTATAATTTTTTTATTATTGATATATGTACGTTTATTTTTTTTTTAATTTTAGTTTATGTAAGTTGGATTTTTTTTAATTTTGATTTTTGTAAGTTTTATTTATTTATTTTTAGTCTGTATAAGTTTATATTTTTTTTATTTCAATCCCTTTAAGATTTTAATTTTTTTTATTATTTATAATCTTCTTAACTTCACATTAGCTATCAAAATTAAAAAAACATAAACATATAAAAATTAAAAATAAATAAAATATCTGACAGAAATTAGAATTAAAAAACATAAATATACATGAACTAAAACAAAAAAGGATGAACTTATTGAAATAAAAAATTAATGAAAAAAATACCAACTTATAAGAACCAAAAACACCCACATTTATTTTTTCAAATTTGATAAAATGGAAAATTAAAATATTATTTAAGCTAGGGATGGAAATGAGTTGAACTGCTTGTCAAGGACCTTTGGTTCGACTTGACTTGTTTAGTATAAAGGTCAAACTCAAATTTTTTAAAAAGTTTTTTTAGATAAAAAGATCAAAGTCAAACCATAAAAAAACTTGTTAAACTTGGTAAGTCGGTTTGTTTAAGTAATAATAATAATAATAACAATAATAATAATAATAATAATAATAATTATTATTATTATTATTATTATTATTATTATTATTATTATTATCTATACCATTTTTATGACATTATGAATAACATGTGGCATAAAGTGCTTAAAAAGTTTACTTGCATATAAAAAAAATTTAAAAAAAAAAAACTCAAGTTAAAAGGATAATGCAATCAGGTTAATATTTTCAAAAAAAAGAATGTTTTTTAAAGATAATTTAAATATTTTTATTTGGCTATATTAGTATAAATCATCTCTAATCCATACTTAATATTATGCTTTTTTTTTCATTTTCTTTTGTTATACTTTGTGTTTTAACAACTTGAATTCAATATAATTTTGTTTATCAATTATTTTTGAATTTGTGCATTACTTATACGAAATTTTATAAGTTTCTTTTTTTAATTAGTATTTCACTAGGTTTTAAAATAATTAATTAGTCAAAGACATCTTTAAACAGGTTTTAAATAGGTTCGTAGGTCAAATCAGCCTTCCATCATCTAAGTCGAGTCGAGCCTTTAAAAAAGGCTATGACAGGTAATGAGCCAAGCTCAAGTCTTGAGTATTCAACTCAAGCCGAGCTCAAGCCTAGTAAAGTTTGACTTGACTTGACTTATTTCTACCCTAATTTAAGCCAAAAATTATTTATATATCCTTATCTAATAATGAATCAGTTTGTTTAAATTTATTGAAATAAATGTTTATTTTAATAAAATAAATAAGTTTCTGTTTTTTTTGTTTATTTAAACTATTTCAGTTTAAAAAATATATTTTTTATTTTATTTTAAGATGTAAATCCTATCTATTTTTTAAAAAAATGTTTATTTTAAAGTTATTTGTTAAACCGTTGTTTAGCCCATTCACATGAGTTTGTATACGGGGCTTCCAGGTCCTTTTTGGGCCGGTTAAGATCTTGGCATTGTGGACTTATCATCAAGTAAGGGTAAGAATACTCAGCCTAAACTGAAAAGTAGAAACACATAGACCAGACCAAGTTCGCTATATATAACAACTAAATCACTTCAATTTTATATAAGTATTTTAAAATGTAGATGATTTAGAGTACACATCCTAATTATGTATATTTTAATTACCAAAAGAAAATCATCAATCTCAGATACCATTTTCATTGGTCCCACCATGCAAATGCACGTACTTGCTGCTAACGTATATCAATCTGTAGCTTATAATCACAGACCTTTTCTTCCTTTTTAGATTATTGTTTTGAGTTTTTGACATTGATACGTGATTCTATTTCTGTCGAGCAATTTTAGTGGTCGTGGTGGTGATGAGTAGCTAGCTAACTAGATAGCCGCCCAACTTTTTCTTTGATGATATGATGATAATTAATCATAGGTGATGCTAGCTTCTAAGGCTCATAAGTAGAGTTTCGGAAGAATATACTTTTGAATGCCCATGCTATCCATTGGGAAACTTTTTATCTTAGTTTTCCAGTGACAATCTATTATCAAAATTCTTTTGAGACTTTTTTTTTTTTTGGGTTGAACTTCAAATTAGTTAGAATTCATTTTTGCTAATAAATTGAAAGATTAAGATAAAAAATAATTAATATATGATAACCAATAAATCAATATCGGTCCAAATATATACTACTAAATTTAATTTCCTTAAACAAGATCTAAGAATCTCAATAATATGAATGAAAAAAATATTACATATATAAAAAAGATTTGAAATTATTTTATCCACTTTAAATATAATTCTGCTAAATTAGTTGAGGACAAGATATGATATGCATAAGAGTTAACAAATACTCCATTTTCAGTCCAAATTTACCTTTTGAAAGTACCATACATGTAATCTTCTGTTAAAATTAAAATTGTTATCTTCATTGAGATTTTTGGGGTTTTTTCCAATTAGTGTTTTTAGAAAATTTTCTTAACCCCTTATCTCTTTTGATTTATTATTTTTACCTTTATTTTTAAATTAAATTTAAATATTTTTTATAAAATAAATTACCAATAGTTAAAAACAAGCTATCACAATATAAATTGTTAATCATAAATCTAACATGCAATTTATATATTAAAAGTTATTTATTTATATTATAAATTTAAATTATATAAAATAAAATTTTATCATGCGCGTGCATTGCGTAAAATACTAGTTTATCTCTATCACCTACATACTGAGCATGTTTAGCAAGCCACTTTGGGAGCTTATAATCTAGATTGGCTAACTTAAATTGGTTAATTTGATATGCTAGTTTATTTTAATAGTTTCTAACTTATTTTATAAGTAGCTTTAACTTAATTATATTTAATGGTAGCATTTGGAAACGCTCAAGGGGAGCATTTGAAAAAGTTGAAAAATTCACAAAATTAAACAGTAATTTATAATAAAAGTATTCCATTGATTTACTCAGTCCATTTATTATATATATATATATATATATATATATATTTGATGATATACCTAAAAAGTGAAAATAAGATCACCCATTAGATATGATTAAAGTGAACTAGCCAACTATGCTGACAAAACTGATTTGGGATAATTTGGTAAAACTGATGAAGGAAGTTATTAAGAGTAGAACGTGAACTCTATTGGCAGACTTGGAGAACAGCTTGGAGACCAAGGAAGTAGTTAGCATCATGTTAGCCGTGATTTCTTAGATTTTAGAGATTTTAATTAGTTAGTGCCACGGCTAATGTAATCATTGGAAGAACGATTATATATAAGACTTATTAGATTGTAGAAGACACGATCCAAAAATATAATATTCTTTTATTAGTTTTTTATCTTTCATTTATTTCCTTCTTTATTGCTTTTTACCCGTTTTCATTCATTTAGTGCAAATTCTTTAAAAGTATCATAAACCTTAGTATTCTCTACGGCTAGAAAGAGCTCTTTGGAATGAACTGAAATTCATTCCCTATAATAGTTTAAAAGCTTACCATTTACAATACATTGACTAGTTTTTTTATTAGTAAGAAAATAAGGAACAATCATCAGCTAGAGGAAGAGGTTTCAAAACCAGAGGGGAAGAAAGGATAGTACTCAAGCACTCGGATAAAGAAAATCCATGACGAGCCAACCAATCAGCCCATTGATTTGCTTCTCTGAATAAATGTTGCAACCGCAGATTCCAATTCCTATCTTTGAGAGTGCAAATCTTCTAGGTTTAAGGATGACAGTACTGTTATAATCAGCATTCACTAGGTTTAATATTAATGCTACTAGTGAATCAGATTCACATTAGTTTTTACTTTGCCTTCCATGGAATCCAAGATACCAATCTTGGCTTTTTAGTGTTGGAACTGGAAGAAGAAGTTGAAGCTCCAGTAATGATATCAGCCTTATCTGATTCTATTAATTAAGTCAAATAGATATTTTATGGGTGATTTAGATTAAATTTTAAGGCATGATTGTAAAGTATAAATACTACTCTAAGAGATTACTCATTTTGCAACTAATACTGATGGCAATATATAGTTTCACTATCCATAAAGAATGCAGGTTTTAAAGGCACCGGGAAAGTGGTAGAATGGCTATTAAGCATGTGTGCTACAGTAGTCATGGTTGGTCTGTTGGCTAAATTTTCTTGAACACAGTAAACCAATTTGGATGCATCTTATCATTTCATTTTGTGAATAATTGTTTAATGATGGATCTATAATATTTGTAATTGTCCCTTCTTGCCAGTTTCTCCATGCCTGCAAGAATTTGGTCAATTGCAATATTTAGATGTTAGTAGATCACCGAATTCAAATTTACTCATTAATATTCAGTAGCACATAATATTTACAAGGGCGAAATAATATTTAGTGAAGAAGACTTACGAAACTTAACAAAACTTCACCATTCTCCCCAAGACTACTACCATAGTTTTTTTGGTCACTTACAATCTCAAGGACTAGTATACCAAAACTGAAGACATCTGATTTCACTGAAAATTGTCCATGCATTAAATACTCCGGTGCCATATATCCACTACATACCAATATAGACAACCTTAATAGTAATAACATGTTATGACTGGTCACAGTAATAAAATTTCAGTATTTCAATTGCTATGTACGATCATTGATTTTAATAAGAATGTTCTAGTTTTAATTTCATACTAGTAAAAAAGTAACTTATGCTATCAGCCTATCACTCAATCATCGAATATTTTAAACTGATCATAACTATTATAACAGTTAATTAAACGTTCTTTGAATAAATTATCAATATCTGACTATGTAATAGTAAAAAAAAAATAGTTGATAGTTGATTCAAATTAAACTCTCATTGCAATTAGTAAGTTATTGCATATTCTAATATTTACTAGGTTCCGACAACTCTATTTGTATTTTCTTGTGTTTGATCGCAACAATCCATATATACCAAAATATGTTATCTTAAGAATCATTTCTTCATTTAAGAGAATATTATTTGGTTTGAGATCATGATGTATGATGTGTAATCGTGAATCCTCATAAAGATAGAGAAGGCCTCGAGCAATACGTCTAATGATTTTGTAGCGCTTTTCCCAATCCAATTGTGCTTTCTTTGTTGGATCTATATATGTGTCAAAGCCATGAATTTTAGAGCTATGTTAGTGTAGAACTAAAGTGATACAGCAAAAAATACTAATTTTGCTAATATCTATGGCTACCAAATATGAAGTAATCAAGGCTTTTGTTAGGAACAAATTCATAAACAAGTAGCTTTTCTCTCCCTGCCAAACTAAAACCAAGTAGCCTAACTAAATTTCGGTGCTGAAGCCTTTGCCAGTAAAAGAACTTCATTCCTAAATCCAATGTCTCCTTGGCCAGATTTGCTTGACAATCTTTTGATAGCAATCACTTGTCCATTAGAAAGCTTGCCCTGAAAATATATTACCCTTAGATATATAATAAATTATTTGCCGTCCAATTTAGTGGTATACCTTGTTTTTGATGAAGAGGTCTAACAAAAAAAGGTTTTGATGAAGAGGTGATATATATCTGAATGAAACAATGTCATTTTACCTGATAAACAAATTCCAAACCCTCCCTTTCCGAGTTTATTAAAAGCAGGAAGTTACTTGTTGCAACTTGTATTGTGTCTAAGTTGAATTGCAATGATTCAACCGTTTTAATTTCATCATTGTCTTCATCTTCTTTTTCAAATATGATTCAAAGAACAATATATATTAGAATTAGTGCAGTCAAAATGGAAAGAGCATCAGGAGATATAATTTGTGAAATCAAAACAAAATGACCGTACCATTGATTTCCTTTTCCCAAGTGATGACTGAGGTGCTTTGAATATTATTCAAGATTTTCATATTACACATACTTATTATCGTATTTACTATCTAGTATTATTTATTTGATGGAATTACTCTAAATCATGATAGATTATATGTCCATTTAGAAAGTTTTTTTGTACCTATCTCTTCGAAATTCATTTTGACAATATAGGACTTAGTTTAAAATATAAAGTATCAAATAATACTTACACCTACCAAATAGAAGGATTTTCCTTGCTTTCTTCCTCCTAAAATATATGCTAATAAAGATGAGCAGAACAACAACAACGAGAATAGTAGGCACAAATATGGTGATTGTAGTTTGTAACGACTTGTCCTTTTCTGCGAAAACCAGAATATTCTGCTCGATGAGAATTTCAAATATTAATGATGATAAATATCAATAATTCTCAAAACTAATTACTGATGAGAAAAAAAAGGTTGACACAAGAATAAGGAAAACTAAAGCCAACAAAGGACAAAATATTTCATGCATGTTTCGTAGGAGATTCTTGAAGTCTATGGATTTCTCTTAGCAGACTAAAATATAATTTTGATTTCAGTCTAATTGTTTTGTGTTAATTTGATCTCTTAATTTTAATTTATTTATTTATTTTAGTCTCGGTTTCCTCGGTTTTTCTTTGAAGTTTATTAATTCTCACCATCAAACGTTGAAATCCTAGATTCCTATGCAGGTGGAAAACTCTTCTTTATAGTTTCTCTTAAAAAACTGGGCACCAAGAAGGTATTTGAGATCTAGTGAAGAGAGGAAATAAGAAAAATGAAATTACAATATAGGTGATATAATTAAGAAAATAAATAAAAGGAAAATTATGAGAGTCAAACATCTACTCGATCTACTCCATTTTAGGATAAATTTAGGGGAAAGAGGGGACATATTGGGAAAAATAGATTAGATAAAAACAAAAAGTGATAGATGTAATAAATAATTTAATGAGAAAGGAAGAGAAGGATAAAATGAAAATGAGATGAAAATAGAGTAAATGTATGTTTATAACTACTGAAAAAAGAGAAAGTTTTAAAATGATAATAAATGAAAAATGATGAAATTAAGAGAAGATAAAATAGGTGTCAATGAGAGTTAAATTCTTCTTAATATTCCATTCACCTCAAATTGATTGACATTTTGGCATTAAAAAAATATATTTATTGATCTTCTCAAGAGATATTTAGATATTTATTTTGATTTTGTTCTCTAATTGTGTTAAAAGATTTATCAATCCTATATTTATCGACAGCAAGAAAGCTAATAAGGATATTTTAATGAAATTATCTCCTAATAAACATTATTGTCTTAAAATATTTATTTTTCTTAATTTATGTGAAAAAATCTTAAACATTAACCAATTTAAGACAAAGAGGGTAACAATAAGGGTGAGTTAAGATTTAGATTGATATGTTCTGAAAGTATGTTTAAACATAAAATCAATTTGTGATTATATTTAGTTATTCTTCAAAAGTATGTTTAGAGTAAAATTTTGTTTCAATTTCAAAGAAACAACACTTGAAAAACTTGCAAACTCAATTTCCAAACATGCACTAAAAACTATGATTGGATTCCCGTTGCACCTGCTTGCAAAAAAAATACGTTCAGCATCCTAAAGGAGTATTGTTGTCACATACAATGGTTATCCAAACATGCTTTGTGAAAGTGACCCATATATTATTCATGAGGTGAGCTTCTTTGGGGTTCAGTTTTGTGGGACTGAAGTTATGTTCGATAAAATTATTAATTAGAAATTAGAAGTTAAAAAATTAACTTATTAAATTATAAGTGTATAATAAAATTAATAATTAAAGTTGTAGAAAAGAGTAAAATAAAATAAAAATTACAATTTATTTAAAAATAATAATTAAAAAATTGAATAAATATATAAAAGATAAAAAATGAAACAAAATATAAAAAGTTAGAAGTTGGCATTTAAAAAAATACAACTTCAACTGTTGTTTCTAAAAACAGTAAAAATTATTAAATAAAAAACTTATTTATTCATGAGTCAAATAAATTTTTTAATTAATTAAAAAATTAAAAATTAACATGTTTATGTACCTTAACTTGAATTATTAAATACAATTATCAATGAAGTAGTGGTAGTATAATGAAAAGTACCTTGTGGGGAGAGTGATACCGGTGTTGACCGTGGTACATCTGGGACTGCGACTGGGTCTGATAATGATGATATTGGCGTAGGTTCATTGTAGAAGGGGTAGATATCAAATCTAACATTAGAACTTGATCTAAGGGATACGAAACAGAAGCAGCCAGTAGATTACTGTGTTGGAAGTGAGGGTGTTGAGGTTGGTGTGGTAGATGCAATTGGCTGTGTAGTTTCCATTACTGTTATTACAGTATTTGGAGTATTCATAACTTGGTCCGAAGCTGGCTTCACATATTACTATTATTCGATACAAGCAACAAAGAAACGAAAGTGGTCTACAAGAAATAGTAGCCATTATAATTTGTGCTCTAGAGTAGTGGTTTATATATACGCATTCATAAACATGCAGGCTATGTTTGTTAAAAAAAGAGAGGAAATGTTATGATCGATCACCCATTTGCATAAGAGAGGATTCCTCAGAGAAGAAAGACAAAATAATCGCTTCTCTTGTGTGAAGAAAACAAGCAAGTGGGCAATTTTTCCCGTGCTACAAAATTTACCCAAAATTCGTCCCTTGTTGACTCTTGAGCTTATTTTCGTGAGGTGTTAGTGCACATTAAACACAAACTCTGACACCAACAAGAACACACGAACATCCACACTTGGACACAGTTGATGTTTAAAATATTATGCACATCGAGCATACACTTTGATATCATATTTTAACTTAATTGATGTTTAAAATATAAGATATAAGAACACCAAATAGATAAATAGAGATATTCTAATAAAATAAAATGAGTAAAATATAACAAAATATTTAAATCAAAGGTATATTCATCTTTTTAAACATTTTATGTTTGTTTAAGTGTATTTTTTTATGTTTATTCAAGTGTATTAATCGTGTAAATGTAATAATTAAGTGTTCGAACTAAAAAAAATATAATTTTTAAATAAAAAATGTCGGATAAATATTAAACAAATATCAAAATATGTCGGTGTAAAAAAGAACGTGTCCAATTAATACGAGAACATTTTCTTAGGTTGTGTATGACTCCCGAGTCACCCCTCCAAGACACATATATTACGCAGGCATAGATGATAAGGTTTTATTTGCCACGCATATTCAAATCCTCTGCTGCCTCTCAATCAGGAATTTTAGCCATCGATCACACTCTCTCTCTTTGTTATCTACCATTTTAATAGCCAATTAATGGTCCATATTTTGCTACATTCATGCTTGCTGATGAGAAATTTGGCTACAAAGGATAGATATGTGTTAATGCACACTTAATTTTGCATTTTCCACGCGGATTCTAGCGCGCACTTTCCTTGACCTTTCGTTAAGAATAAAGATTGATTTTTTTTAGGTACGTAAAATATCGATAATTATCAATATTTGTTAGAAAAGCATATGCACGAAGTTTCTTCGGTGATTCCCTCTAAATTGTAAATTACTAATAATATATATAGACCTGTATTCACGTAGATCTGTATCATGATTTGTCACTGGCAGAAGACGTATTGATAAAGTAGAAGGTGTAGCAAGCAATTAGCAATGTATATATGTTTGAAAAAATCTTACATGCCTTTCATGTGATGCAATGATTTTCCTAACAAAATGCAATAATTAATCCCGATGGAAAATGCAAGATTGGCGAGCCATAATTGGAATGGATAGCTGGGAGCATATAGTACTCTAAATAACGATAACATGATCAATTTGGAATCACCTTTCTCTGGTTTGCATTTGGGTTGAGGTATCAAACAAATTAAGCCTTGGCCTCATCTACCATGCATGCATGCATTATCTATGTCTTGGAGTGGTGACTCGCGAGTCAACATGCACAGTTGATTACAGTGACTCTAAAAATTATCAGAAGACTTTGAACAAGTCCAGGTCTCACACATAAAGAAGCAAATATATATAGATCAGTTTATTTCGTGGTGGGGTCTGTCTTCCACTAAGATTAGTTTTTCTAGCTCCCTCGTTTTCATTAATTACATTATTTTGTACTGTGATACTTTTTTCTTTTTTGTCTTTTATTTGTTTAATTTGAAATTTTAAAATATTAAAATATTTTTAATTGATAGAAATAATTGATATGCTTATATACATAATCATGCATTATACAGGAACAAATTTTGGGTCAATTTGGAAACACAAGTAAAATTGTCCTCCCGTTGCTAATTTCTTCGCACATGAGGCCAGAAAACTTTGCCGTGGCTTGAATATCACTCACGTCACATTTTGTCTTTCTTCTCTGATATTTGTTTTCTTTTTCCAGGAATCTTCTAAAAAAATATATATTTCATGCATACGGTAGGTGCTAATTAATACTAAAAAGAAAAAGAATATGGGTATGATAATCACTCATTATAAGTATATTTTGGGATTAAATTATATAGGAATTTATAATTTTTTTCTTCTAATTCTTTGTTTTTGAGTAAATAATAATTAAATTAATATCATTTAATTTTTTGTGCAGATCGAGAATATTAAAAGTAAAGAATTTATAATACTTTTTAAGTAAAATAAAAACAAAAAAGCAGGATACTTAAAAAAACAACACTAATTAAGAAAAATAGACTAATTCAACACAGGAAAGGCAAACTTAGCATAAGAAGGCCGCTTAGTATTAACCCAATCTGCACTTGTAAAAGAAAAGAAGAAAGAAACAAAAAATACACATAAATTTAAAAAAAATACAATTTCTTATATATAGAAGACAAAAGTTTAAAGATTGATAAGCAAGCATTAGGTCATTTATTCCCTCCATTCCCTTTCTTATCTTTCCTTTACTATATTTCCCCTCTTGTAATTGTAAAACATCTATGAAAATGGGAGATGTTAAATCCCATTTGTTGGAAATTTGACACTCGTAATTTTTTTTTAATCTATTTATAAATATTACATTTGCATTATCTTTTCTTGTTCTTAATATTATTGTTTATGGCTTACTCACCCATTTGCATGATAAGTTTTAGAGGTAATGTTGAAAAATATTATTTTCTAATAGAACTAGAAAATAGTATCTAAATAAAGTCATCGTTAGAGATAAGTTGATATTTGTTTAATTTGTTATAAATTTTTATTCTTAATTCAATTTACTATTTTAGCTCTACAAAGGGAGTTGAGAGAAAAATAGATAAATTAAGTTATTTCATATGAGAAGCAAAGTTAGAATATATGACTAAAGACATGTGCAAATTGAAATAATTATAAATAAAAAAAAATCATTAACATTACATCAAAGAATAGTTTTAATAGGATAAGCTTTTAACATTTTCATCTTTTGAATTTAACTTCTATATTAATTGGTTTTTCTTTTTCTTTCTGTTTTTAATTAATTAATTTAAATTTTTATTTAATTTTTTTTATTTGATTTAATTTTCTATCAATTTAAATTATTTTTTTTCATAATATTTTTAAATCAATTTTCTTTAACTTTAGACGAATTTGTTCATCAACAAGGTATAATAAAGGGAGATATAAAAATGATGGATGTTGATCGATAAGGTATTTTTTTTAAAGGACCTTGATAAGATATTTAATATACTATTAAAGTTTGCTTTTAAAAAAATACTATCAAAGTGTTTATAAATTTGCTCTCTAACGCAAATAAATGGGTGATCATGATATTTTCTCTCCTATATTTGTCTTAATTATTTTAACAAACACTTGATGAATCCGTGTATACTAAGTTGCATGAACATGCCTACGGTAAAAGTATAGGATGGGTACGAAAAACAAGATTGTTAAAAAATCTAGGATATGGTTACATTAATATAAATCTTACTATGCTTTTTCTATAATAATTATGGTATAAGAAAAAAATTATCTCAAAAAATTTATTATTTTAACTTTTTAGTGTAACATTAATTATTTTTTCACTTATATCTTTTATAATATTAATTATGAGTAACAAAAATTAAAAATAAATTAACAATGATAGGATTAATTTTGAAAAATTGGTGTTCTTTTTTATCCATTTATTTCTTTTTCTTAATATGTGTAAAACAACCTTCAGATGACAGTTATAATAAGACAAAAAAAAAGTAAAAAATACTTATAAAAAAGAATCTAATATAAACACAACTCAATTTTATAAGTGATAAAGAAATACAAATAAATGTATTTTCCATCAAAAAGAAAGATTTGTGTATGTATAAAACCTAAATATTTATCTCTTTTTTTTCACATTGAAAAAATATTTATATCTCTCTTGAAGTTGAGCCTATTTCTTTTCATAATATGAATATAAATAAAAGAAAAAGAATTATGCGCACTCATCTAATCATAATCAATTATGTATGATAAATTTATTGAATGATAATATAAAAAAAATTAAATTTGAATACATAGACATCAAACTTAAAAAAAGAATGTATTTCAATTTCTCTTACAACAAGAAAACTTAGATACGAGCTAAATATTTACGTTTCTAAAAAGTATCTATTTTTTTAAAAAATATTTTTGGTACATACCTAAGATTAAGAGTACCAACAACAAGTACCCGATACAGGTACCTAGTACGACATAATTTTAGTAGTAGCCATGTGTTTATAGTACGTTTGTGTATATAAACACCACACTCTTTGCGCTCAGTCATATGCATGTTACTTGTCATTCCCAGAGGACAATTTATAATGTCTACTATTTCTGGTATGCCGCTTTTCTTTCTTTGTTGCTTGTATCTAATAATAGTAATATGTGAAGCCAGCTTCGGACCAAGTTATGAATACTCCAAATACTGTAATAACAGTAATGGAAACTACACAGCCAATAGCATCTACCAAACCAACCTCAATACCCTCTTATCCACCCTCACTTCCCACACAGAAATCGACTATGGTTTCTACAATTTCTCGCATGGCCAAAACTCAGACAAAGTATACGCAATAGGGTTATGCAGAGGAGATGTTAAGCCAGACGAATGTCGCAGCTGCCTCAACAATTCTAGAGTGAGTCTCACACGGTTGTGTCCAAAGCAGTTCGAGGCAATCAAGTGGGAAGAGAAGTGCATGTTGCGCTACTCCAACCGCGCAATTTTTCACACCATGGATGCTTCTTTTTCGTATCCTATGAGCAACATAAACAATGCAACGGATGCGGAAGAGTTCAATAAAGTGTTGGGTGAGTTACTTAGAAATCTGAGTGACAAAGCTGCATCAGGTGACTCTCGGCGCAAGTATGCCGCGGATACTGCAGTCTTTGCGAATCTCCAAACCATATACGGTCTTGTGCAGTGTACGCCTGATTTGTCAAGGCAAGACTGCGGTGACTGCTTGCATTGGAGTTTGGCAGATTTCGGAAATGTTTTCAAAAACAAAGTTGGTGCTGTAGTGCTTAGACCAAGTTGTAATGTTAGATATGAAATCTACCCCTTCTACGATGAACCTACACCATCAGCATCGGTACCACTTTCCCTAAAAGGTACTTTTCATTGTACTACTTGCTTGCAAATTTGGTGGAATTGTTTTAATTACTAATTCTTTACATATATATATATATATATATATATATATATATATATATATATATATATAAAATATGATTTTAAATTTGGATCGCAGTCACGGTTATGATGACTAAGAAAGACTGATGTGATCGCAGTGGTCTGATATTTAAAACAAATGGTATATATATATCATTTGCCCTTTTCCTAAATTTTTTTGGGAATATTATAGAAAAAGTGTGTCCTGCCTTCATATGGTTCCCTATTCCCATCCCTTGATGAGAATATTTTACTCGAAAACTTGATTAAAAAACATTTAAGAATGTTAGTTTTATGACCATATATGCGAATTTAGATTGCTAATATGAGAAATCCATAAACTTCGAAGAATCTCCTACGAGAGATGGAATATTTTCTTCTTTGTTGGGTTTATTTTTTCCTTATATATTCTTATGATGGTCTGTTTTTCCCCAATAATTAGTTATTAGAACTGTTGATATTTTATCATCCTTAATCTTTGAAATGTCTCATTGAGCAGAAGATTCTGGTTTTTGCAGAAAAGGGCAACTCACTGCGAACTACAATCGCCATAATTGTGCCTACCGTTCTCGTTGTTGTTGCTTTGCTCATTTTCATTAGCATATATTTTAGGAGGAGGAAATTAGCAAGGAAAAATCTTCTCGCTGGTAGGTCTAAGTATTATTTGATTCATCAATACTTTCTATTTTCAACCAAGTCCTATTGTCAAAATGAATTTCGAAGAGATAGGCACAAAAATCTTTCTAAAGGGACATGCCATCTATCATGAGAAATCAATGACCATTTTGTTCTGATTTCAGAAGTTATATCTCCTGATGTTCTGTCTATTTTGACGACACTAACTATAATATATAATGTGCTTGAATAATGAATCACATTTGAAGATGAAATTGAATTGGCTGAATCATTGCAATTCAACTTGGACACAATAAAAGTTGCAACAAATAACTTCTCTGACTCTAATAAACTCGGAGAAGGTGGGTTTGGAGCTGTTTACCAGGTAAGATAACATTGTTTCATTCATTCATATATATATATATATATATATATAACCTCTTCATCAAAATATGGTATACCAGTAAATTGGATTGCAAAGAATTTATTATATACCTAACAGTAATATATTTTCAGGGCAGGCTCTCTAATGGACAAGTGATTGCTGTCAAAAGGTTGTCAAGCGATTCTGGCCAAGGTGGCGTGGAATTTAAGAATGAAGTCCTTTTACTGGCCAAGCTTCAGCACCGAAATTTAGTTAGGCTACTTGGTTTTAGTTTGGAAGGGAAAGAAAAGCTACTTGTTTATGAATTTGTTCCAAATAAAAGCCTTGATTACTTCATATTTGGTAAATATTACCATGATTAGTCTATTGTTGTATTACTTCAGTTTTGGTTCATGAAAAAAACAGCCAACTACACTAACATAACTCTAAAACTCATATGGCTTTGACGCACATACAGATCCAACAAAGAAAGCACGACTGGATTGGGATAGACGATACAAAATCATTCGAGGTATTGCTCGAGGTCTTCTTTATCTTCACGAGGATTCACGATTGCGCATTATACATCGTGATCTCAAAGCAAGCAATGTTCTCTTAGATGAAGAGATGATTCCTAAAATATCAGATTTTGGTATGGCAAGACTGATTGTTGCAGGTCAAACACAAGAAAATACAAGTCGAGTTGTTGGAACCTAGTAAGTATTATAACATGCTAGAGCTTCCTAATTGCCATGAGAGCTTAATTTGAATCAAGTATCAATTTTTTTTACATTATTACTTAGTCAAGTATTCATAATTTACTCAAAGAGTTTAACGTTTGATTAATAGTTAAGATCATTTAAAAATATTTGACGTTTGAGTGATAGCATATATTACTTTTACACTAGTATGAAATTAAAATTAGAACATTAATATCAATGGATGTATGTAAAATGGAAATAGTGAAAAATTACTACCGTAAAGAATCATCATAATATGCTTTACTAATTAAGCCAGTCCATATTGGCATGTAGTGGATATATGGCACCAGAATATATAATGCATGGACAATTTTCAATAAAATCAGATGTCTTCAGTTTTGGTGTACTAGTTCTTGAGATTGTAAGTGGCCAAAAAAACCATGGTATTCGTCATGGGGAGAATGTGGAAGATCTACTAAACTTTGTAAGTCTTGCTTTATTGAATACTATTTTTCCCTTCCAATTAAATGTATGAATTAAAAGATTGTGGGCTCCTAAATATTAAAATGAGAAAATGGAATTTGGTGATCTACTAATATCTGGTTAATTATTTGCAATTGAGCAAATTCTTGCAGGCATGGAGAAGCTGGCAAGAGGGGACAGTTACAAATATTATAGATCCAATATTAAACAATAGTTCACAGAATGAAATGATAAGATGCACCCACATTGGTTTACTCTGTGTTCAAGAAAATCTAGCCAACAGACCAACCATGGCTAACGTTGCACTCATGCTAAATAGTTGTTCTATCACTCTCCCAGTGCCTACAAAACCTGCTTTTTTTATGGATAGTGCAACTACAAGCCTTCCAAACATGTCATGGGAAGTTAATTCAGGGACAACACGATCGAATCAGTCCACAACCAAATCAGCTCACGACTCATTAAGTGAGGCTTCAATTTCTGAGCTATACCCTCGTTAGATTCTGGTCATAGTTAGGGGTGATATATGCATTTGTCGTCAATGTTATTAATACATGTTTTGGAACTTGTAATTTATTTGTGCAAAGTATGGTTACTTAAATAGACCATAGAACTTAATTGTTTCAGTCAACTAAGACAGAAACATGAAATATAAATGAATGGTGTATTGGTCTTAAAGTGTATGGTTTGGTTATTATGCTATCCGTGCTGCTTGGTGTTGCTTCCACAGCTACAACGAAAAGCACCTTCAATGGAAATAAATATTGCTTTTAATGGCAATTAAAATGACCATAAAATGTTTTACTAGCAATTATATATTGGTTGGCGTGGACGTGGGTGGTGGATCTTCGTCATACTCTCAGAGAAGGGAAGGGAGTGTTGATTTCATCTCTGAGCTTGGTCCTAATTCAGGGGTGCAGCTTCAGCTGGTTGCAAGTGTTCCGCAAGGTCTCAAATCTATGCTCCAAGCAGATGCTCATGGAACTAGTTTCCTAAGACTGTAATTCTGTTTTTTCTTTTCTTGTTTTTCCTCCACTTACCAAAAAAAGTTGTTTGGTTGGCGTATGCAGTGTTACAATGGCTAGTAAAAATAATTTGGTTAAATTATTCATTTAGTCTGCATAAATTTTATCTTTTAGTTTCATCTTGTTCTTTGTTGTTAAGAATAACTTGAAATTACACGACTTTAATGTGTGTTATGCTTTATGTTTTAGTTTATATACATATACTATTTTTATGTTTTGGTTTTTGTTCAAATTTTACTAATCCCTACATTTAAAAACCATTTGATGTAGCTATATACCTGCACTTTAAATGCTATCTTGATTATTACTATCAAAAATAAATAAATTTAATATTATTAACAATGGATGAAGTGGTACTGCCATGGCATTGACGTGTCTTACATCGTAAAATTACTTGTTTCAATCCCTGTAGAAGCATATTTGTTTATGTTTTAATCACTATCAACATGTTTCTTCTTTATTATTCCTCCTTCTTCTCTGTTTCCCTGTTTGTTTTCTTATTTTATTTTTCATCATTAAAACTTCTTGCTCCTTTAATTTTTGTGGGCTCTATTTCATTTAAAACTTTTTCCTCCTTTTATTTAGTCCCTATCAACTTATTCTCATTGATCCTAAAACAATTTTGTGTTAGTTTTGATGCGGATAATGTTTCTTTGACAAACACTCCCACTATAGAGAAGGTTAATTAAGCATGCATGTTGTATTTAGCACCAATAGTGATGGTGCTCTTGGGCCTAACGAATTTAGTGGTTTCTTTTATCAAAAGTTTTGGGATATCATTGCAAATGATATATTCCACTATATGCTTCAATTCTTTTCACAAAGTTGTATCCTTCCTAATTTGAATTCAAACCTAATTAATAGTTCTCTTTCCCAAGGTACACGGGGTTGACACTATTGATAATTTTCGTCCTATTGTACTTGCTAATTTTCAATTTAAAATTATAACAAAAGTGTTAGCAAACATGCTAGCCATTCCATTGTTGCATCAAAAGCCATTTCTCCTCAATAGCGTGGCTCTGTTAAAAGAAGACAAATTAGTGATTGTATGTAGCTATTATTTCGGAAACAATTAATATGTTGTGCAACATAGCATTTGGTGGTAACAAATAGTGTAGGTTTAAAAAATGACAAAAGAAAAAAAAAGGTTTCATGCATGGCTTCAGATGTTATGAAAACAAATAACGATGCATATGGAAGAGAAGGAGCATAGAAAGATAAAGATTTGAGAGTTACTAAGATTAAAGGGGAGAGTGTGCAGTTACAAAATAGTGCAAGGCATGCAAATGCAGGAAGAGAAGCATTGAAGAAGCAAGATCAGATAAGATATGGAAACAACCTTATAATATTAAGATTATAATTTCTTCTCTTATAACTTTTTTTCCTGTCCCATAGCACTTAGTAACACTTGTGGATCATTCCGAGAGGACAATTTGTAATAATAATAATGCTACTATTTCTTACATGCCTCTTTCCTTTCTTTGTTGCCTCTATGCACTAATCACAATATTTTCAGCAGCCCTCCCAGGACCAGATTTCGAAAACAGCAAAATCTGCACTCACGACTATAAACTACACAGCCAATAGCACGTACCATAGCAACCTCAATACCCTCTTATCCACCCTCACTTCCCACACAGAAATCGACTATGGTTTCTACAATTTCTCGCATGCCCTAAATCCAGACAAAAAGTATACGCCATAGGATCATGCAGGGGATATCTTAAGCCAGACGAATGTCGCAACTGCTTCAACAATTCTCGACTCAGTCTCACACAAATATTGTCCAAACCTAGGGAATTATGTGGGACGAAAAGTGCATGTTGTGCTACTCCAACCACTTACAAAAATACTTATATTTACAAAAAATACTTACATATTAGTTACCAACAAGATTTTCTTAATAATAATGAAAATCGAACTCATATTCTTGCTCAACTAACCTTTGTTAGTATACCTTTTAGTTTTCATTATACTACCTACCCAGGTCTTCCTTTGAAAAATTTAAGATTATTTAAATTTAGTTCACTAATTTTTAAACGTTATTAGAATTTGATCCATCAATTATTAAAATCGTATTTTTTACGTGAGTTTGATTTGACATGTTAAGTCTCCGGTCTCCAAGTGTTAAGGGTTTGATGTAGCCGGTTTCCAAAAACGCCATGGGGTCGCCAAATGCCAGCTGGTACGAGGTGGTGCGGTTCACGAAGGAGTGAGAGAGGCTTGATCTGTGCCGGAGAGTTCGTGAACGGAGAAGGAAGAGGTGGTGGCGCACACTGGGTGTTGGTGGCGGATCTGGGTGTTACTAAAAAAATTATTTAAAACTAATAATAAATCTACTAGCAGTTAAAAAATCCTCACAGTTTCTAATTGAAAATTGTTGGAAGTTACAATCTTTAATCGCCTCAACCTCGGTGGTTGGACCCAAAAAACATAATTGACATTTTTAAAAATAAGATGATCAAGATTGAAGCATTTTAAAAATTTGAGACGAGACCATTTAACGCATTTTGAATAATGTAAGGACTAAATTAATTGGTATTTAAGTTATAAATTAAAAAAACATAAATTTATAAGAACTAAAAATAAGTAAAATATTTTATAGAAAACAAATTTAAAAAAATTCAAACTTTCATCGATTAACATTAAAAAAAATGAACTTTCATAAACTAAAAATAAAAAACATTAACTTAAATAGACAAAAAATGATTGATTTATTTATCAGCTAATTTTAACTTATATATATAGATGGATGAACTTATTTCTCTTTTTTTCTTCTTCTTTTGTTTTTCTATATAGAAGTATTTGTAGAGAAAATTATTCAAATAAACCCTTAGCTCAGCATGTTTGGATTTTGAAACAAAACGCAATTCTTTTTTTCCTTATTTTGTGTAATGGAATTCAGAAATATACATTGGAAGTTCTTTAAAGCACTTTTTCAATTTTTATCCAAAACCTAAGAAGTCTTAGTTGCTTATAGAATAATAATTATAATTCAACCCCACAAACTAACTCTCAAGCCCTAGAAACTATACAACCACCACACATTTTTGGTTCTGACTAATATTTACGTGTTTTTGCTGGAAATTAGACTTAATTAAAAATCCATTTGTTTTTTACGATAAAAACTGCATTATAAAATTCTCTTTGAAAAAAGGAAGCATGCATGGCTAGTCCTCCAACCAAAAATAGGAGCACATTAGGCAAATGTTAATTATATCAGTCGACAAAATAGGAGCACTAATTTGGTGAGGGTAGTCCTCCAACCAAAAATAAAATTCTCTTTGAAAAAGGAAGCATGGCTAGCTAGAAGATCTCTTGGTAAAGGACAGTTTACAAAAAGAGAAAAGATGTTTTTAAGAATTGCAGTCATAGATCAAACTTTGGAAATAGTTACGTTGGGCTTCATTAGCATTCTGATTCCAGACATTGTGAATCTGTAAATTGTCTATCTCAAATATCACATTGTGAAAGCACATTAGGCAAAGGAATGGATGAAATGTTAAGAGCTACCTGATATTGGAAAAATTCTTGGAGCTTTTGATGGTCCCATTTGCCTCCTACGTACTCTGCAAAGATTTTTGCAAAGCATTGGGGTCAACCTCCTTCAGGATATCGCCATGGATGCAATTATCCCTTACATTAGAAACCCATTTATGCTGTCAGATTTTTGCTGTTTGCTCATTTCCAATCTGCCAAATTGTCCCTTCTTCTATGATCCATTTACATTCCATCATACTTTTCCACATAAAGCTAGCTTTATAGGAAAATATATATGCCCTAACAATGTTATTTTTTTTACACACAATTATAAATTATTATGAATGAGCTGATAAAAGAAATTATTATAGAGAATAAATTTGTTAACTTTGCTGACAGTTATCCTAAAAATCACATCAAAACTTATTTTTAATTAGTTGACAGAGGAAATTATTTTACATTACATATCTATTAAACTCTTAGTTTTATGAAAAATTATGTTTAAATATTCCTTACCATGTGTGAGAATTTAGATATATAAGACATTTAGATATATATGGGAAATCCATAAACTTCAAAGAATCTTTCTGTGAAACATGGAATATTTTCTTCTCTGTTAGGTTTAGCTTTCCTTATTCTTATGTTGGCTTTTTTCCCTCAGTAATTAATTATTTGA
This sequence comes from Glycine max, assembly GCF_000004515.6. Classification (NCBI taxonomy): domain Eukaryota; kingdom Viridiplantae; phylum Streptophyta; class Magnoliopsida; order Fabales; family Fabaceae; genus Glycine; species Glycine max. The sequence continues at coordinate 52,926,572 of NC_038254.2, read as the reverse complement.
ATTATTGATATTTTATTATCCTATTTAAAAATGTCTCATCGAGAAAAAGATATTCTGGTTTTTGCAGGAAAGAACAACTCTTTGCGAACTACAATCACCTTAGTTGTGCCTACTGTTCTCGCTGTTGTTGCTCTGCTCATTATCATTATTATTCCATGCACATATTTCGAAACACAAGATAAACGTTAACATTATTTAAAAATATTAGATTATTGAGTGATAGCATTAATTACTTTTACATTAGTACGAAATTAAAATTATAACATCATTATCCATATCAATTGTCGTATGTGGCGATTGAAACAGTGAAGATTTTATTAGGCCAAATTGGAAAATTGGTCCCTCATTTTATCTTTAATTATGGATTTGGTCTCCCTATAATTTAATTCATAAATTTGATCCTCAATTTTATAAATCCCTGCAAAATTGGTCCTGGAAGCTCAATTTGAATATTGACCGTTAACCTCAGACGTTGACTGTCACGTGTCAATGTTATGTGTGACTATCACGTGTCAATGTCACGTGTCAATGCTACGTGTCAACGTTTGAGTGGTTTCCTGTAAATGCTTCATTTTTTTGTAGGTAAAATTACATTTTTGGTCCCTCAGTTTTACTCCAATTTCGATTTTGATTCCCCTATAGTTTAATTCACACATTTAGTCCCTCAGTTTTATAAATCTTTTTATAAATTATGCCTGTAAAATTGGTCTTTTGAATGGTTTAGCCACTGGTGCTAGAGATATGGTAGGTCTTGATAAATCTCGCACTGCTTTTTCATCGCAAGTTTTTCACTCACTTGGAATCCAGAGAAAAATCACTCTTTGTCTCTCTCCCACTTCAGGGGTTGTTCAACTTGGGAAAGTGGCGCATGAATTCCAACCTGGGTCTGAAATTTTCAGATCTCTTACTTTAACAGGTTCTGTAATAACCTCTTTTTTTTTTTTCTTTTTTTGCTCCCCCATGCAGTATTATGTGTATACGACTACTTAAGTGACCTATGTATGACAATAATATTTTTGTTTGAAATTTGAAATACAACTTCTCCAATAATAAAACTGGGGACCAAATGTGTGAATTAAATTATAAGGGGACCAAAATTGAAATTGGAGTAAAATTGGGAGACCAAAAGTACAATTTTACCTACAAAAAATGAAGCCTTTACAGGAACCACTCAGACATTGACAAAGTGGCGATCAACGTCTGAGGTTAACGGTCAACGTCCAAATCGCGCTTTCAGGATCAATTATGCATAGATTTATAAAACTGGAGAACCAAATTTATAAATTAAATTATAGGGGGACCAAATCCAAAATTAGAGATAAACTCGGGGACCAAAAGTACAATTTTGCTATTTTATTATTACCGTAAAGAGTTATAACATGGTTTACTAATTAAGCTTGTCCGTGTTGGCATGTAGCGGATATATGGCACCTGAATGGACATTTTTCCGTGAAATCAGATGTCTTTAGTTTTGGTGTTCTGGTTCTTGCGATTGTAAGTGGTAAAAGAATTCATGGTATTTGTCATGAGGAAAATGGAGAAAATCTATTCAGCTTCATAAGTCTATTTTCTCCCAATATTATTTTGCCCTTGCAAGTATTATGTGCTCCTAAGTATTAATGAAGAAACAGAATTTGGTAATCTACTAATATCTGATTATTTGCAATTGTGCAAATTCTTGCAGGCATGGAGAAACTGACAAGAGGGGACAGTTACAAATATTATAGATCCAATATTAAACAATAGTTCGCAGAATGAAATGATAAGATGCATCCATATTGGTTTACTCTTTGTTCAAGAAAATTTGGTCAACAGACCAACCATGGCTATGGTTGCACGTACTCATGCTTAATAGCAATTCTACCACTCTCCCAGTGCCCTCAAAACCTGAATTTTCTATGGATAGTGCAACTAGAAGCCTTCCAAACATGTCATGGGAAGTTAATTCAGGTGTAACACCAGCACACAAGTCGGTGTAACAACCTCGGTAGATTCTGGTGACAAGGGTGATATGTTCATTCATCATCAATATTTTAATAAAATGTTTTGGAACTATTGTGATTTGTCATTGCAAAGTCTTGTACTTAAATGGACCATAGAACCTGTTTGTTTAACATGTAATATACTAATGTTCTATAGGTCTTTAAGTGTATGTATGGTTTGGTTTATTATGTTATCTATCAGTGCTGCTTGTGCTTGGTGCTCTGTCCATGCTAATGTAATTCTGATGTTCAAAAATATGGTCTCTCATCCATATTGCATTTATTTTGTATAAATTAGTTTAACACTACAAAGTAATTTGTTTACTGGAAACCACTTTCTTACGCCATTTTAGTCGCCTGAACCATAAATCAGTGCTTAAACTCTAGTATTTGATAGCTTAAATGACAAGAATTGCCATTATTAACAATTGGGGAAAAAAAAAATAAGTAATCTCTTTGAGTAGTATGTATACCTTACAAGTTACAATCATGGCTTGAAATTAAATCTTAATCACCTATAAATTTTCACTTTGACTTAGCTCATTGTTTGAAGAAGTCGACTACATGCATCAAATAACTTCTTCAGTTAACAGATCAAATCTTTAGAAACATTATCTCACTTTTAAATTTTTCAATAAAAAAATAATTATTAACATTCTTTTGTAACTAATAAAAAATAATGTGCAGAAAGCATCACAATTACATCATGTATATAACTTAATGATAAGTTAATTCTTAATTTATATAATTTAATATTAAATTTATCTTACGAAACTTAATGCAAGACGGTACAATTATTACTAATTTGTGGGTTTAATAATTAAAAATAGTCTTTATCATATTTAAATCATTGATTATAAGCTAAAGTATAATTATACATTAAAAATAGTTATTTATTATAATTATTTCAATTATATAAAATAAGTATTTATATTTTTGGGGCTAATATATTCGTTTCTTAAAAAAATTAAAAATATAAATAGAGAAAAGAAAAAAGAAAAAAGAAGATAATTTAAAAATAAAATCCCATTTTCTTAGGCGCTTGAAAATGGCTGGTCCCAAAAGTGGGGACAGACACAGAGTTCTAAAGTGAAGCATAGCATAATAGCATAACTGAGAAGGCAAGAGAGGAAGGAGTGAGTAGTAGATCCAATCGTGTGCGGCAATGCCTCACCGTAACAACCCTGCACCTCTCCCCCTCGTCGTGACCCTAAACTGCGTCGAGGACTGCTCCCTCGAATTCGAATCCCTAGCTGGCGTCGCCACCGTCCAGCATGTTCCCCTCAGCTGCCTATCCGATGGCAAGATCGAGTCCGCCGCCGCCGTGCTCCTCCACTCCCTCGCCTACCTCCCTCGCGCCGCCCAGCGCCGCCTCCGCCCCTACCACCTCATCCTCTGCCTCGGCTCCGCCGACCGCGCCGTCGACTCCGCCCTCGCCGCCGACCTCGGCCTCCGCCTCGTCCACGTTGACACCTCGCGCGCCGAGGAGATCGCGGACTCTGTCATGGCGCTCTTCCTCGGCCTCCTCCGCCGCACGCACCTCCTCTCCCGCCACCCGCTCTCCGCCTCCGGCTGGCTCGGCTCCGTCCAGCCGCTCTGCCGCGGCATGCGCCGCTGTCGCGGCCTCGTTCTCGGCATCGTCGGAATCTCCGCTTCCGCTAGGTCTTTGGCCACTCGCAGCTTGGCCTTCAAAATGAGCGTGCTCTATTTCGATGCTCGCGCGGTACCTTCTATTTATTCTTCTTCGATCAGTCTGTTTAATTGATTGAAAAACCTTTTTCTGCTGAAATTTTAAGTAGTAATTGATTTTTCTATGCTTTGATTTTGTGATTAGAATGTCAATTGTTTGCGAGACTTGGTGGTTACTTGGTGGTTAGATGTGCTTATTGTTGCATGATTCTGAAGGATTTTTGTGGAATTGCAACTTGTGTTTAACGGTTTGGATTTCATGAGTAGCATGTGTAGTAACAGTATAGTAACCGTATTGAAGTATAACAAGAAACCAAACAAAAAAAGTGGAATTACTAGAATAGAAATGCTGTTTGGTATGAAATCATTTGTACAGGAAAATGACGAATGTTCTTTGACCATTGCCATTGGCGCATGACTGTACACTGCTAGTTGAGAATGAGTTTCCGTTTTTGACAGAATTAGCATGTTTGAATTTGTTGGTTTTGATCCGGACAAACAATCGTTTCTGTTACTGGAATAGTGTAGTCTGTATTAGTTATTCACAATATTAGGGAGTACTATTGAGAACTAGCAAATTCTTAATACTGAAAGCTTGCATTGCCATTAAGATCACATAAATTTGTTGATTTCTTTTCATACAAACAACCATTTTCGTTATTCAAGTAGTGTAGTCTGTATTACTGTATTAGGAACTGCTGTTGGGAACTAGCAAATTCTTGATACTGAAAACTTGCATTAAGCCCAAGAAGGAAAAGGACAGTCTTGAGAGAGAAGACAGAAGGAAACAGAAATGTACTCATTGCATCATCATTCACCTCATCTCTTTGTATAGTCAGTTACATTATATGTATCATTTACATTTTGCCTCTCCCATACAAAATTCTTCAGCATAGCATTTGGTGCCTTTTAATGTACAAAACTTCTACTCCCCATTGCTGTCCCTATCCAGGCCCACTTGATCCCATGTTATTCTTATGTTGCTTTTGTCTTAATTATCTTGCCCTTCATTTCCTTATTTACCTTGGTCAGCATATTCCAGCATGTTGTTGCTTTTGTCTGTAAATTCTCTTTTCAGGCAAATCTATGAGAATAAGATACTGTGTTCTAACATGAGAATTTGGTGTGTGTTTGGTTCAACTTATTTTAAAGAAATAATTGATTATTTCCCCCAAATTTAAGCTAAATTGTTGGTGGAAATTCCTAACGTGTTTTTATTATAACACAATTGAAATGGTAATTAGTATTTCTTAGTTCAAATGTTGTGATTAACATGTTAATGTTAATTGTGACAATTGACGATTAGATGGTATAACCATTATCCCTAAGGATATTTAAAAAAAAAAAAATGAAGTAGTAGTTACTAGTTAGTACATTTGTAGTTTGTGTTTGATGATTAACATGCCAATTGGAGAGCAGACGAATTGACTAGTTGGTATAAATCCTTAGTAAATATATGAGACTAAGATACTCTGTTCAAACATGGGGCTTGAATTTTGTTTGGTTGGTAAATTGTGTAGTGTAACTAATTAACTATTAACTATGTATGCTATTTCTTAATTTTGATGAGATACAGATCCAACTTTTGTTAAGGGGGATTGAGCCTTCATATTTCTTCAAACAATTATGAAATGTTGTCTTTATTTTGGCTTTTTTTGTGCCTTAAGGTTTCTGTTTCCCTAACAAACATGCACAGGCGTACATGTACACAATCAATTGAGTACCAGTAGCTTAAGTGAAAGGGGGTTACAGATAAGGCCTGGTTGTTCTATTTTTCTACTTTTGTTAGGAACCAAGAAGTGAAATGAGAAAGAAAAGAAAGAATTTTATTGACTAGTAAGAAAAGAACAGAAAATAGGAGAGAAAACTCTCCTCCAAGGGTTTTCCTTTCACAAAGGATTTCTCCTTTCACAAAGAGCTAATGCTCAATCTACAAATGATAAGATCTCCCTCTCTCCTATCCTTCTTACCCTATTTATATCTAATAAACCCCTCTAACTAACTAATCAATATCCTAATTAAAGTGACTAACTCCCCCTTCCTCATAGTCCTAACAATACCACCCCTCCTAAAACACAACCTTGTTCTCCAGGTTGAAAACAACCAATTGATAACATATAGATTTCATGTAATTGTTTCGCCAAAATCTACTTGCCAGTACCCCCATCTTCATCCCAATTTTCATATTTTGACAAAAGACTTTCATTGGCCTTTGCAGTCAACTGAATCACATTGTAGCCATTCATTGATTTCCCCTTGTTTGCATTATGTGTTGGGCCAAATGTGCTCTTGACTGGGACCAATGTGGTTTGACCTTGACTTGAGTTGGGTGAGTGTTGTATGAGGCACACTGTTGGAGTTTGAAACAAAGATCCAATTCGAGCTCATGGGAGGTTTCCAACTTGAGACATTGGGTGGTCTTTGATGGGAGACTCTTCAACAACTAGCTCTGCATCTCGAGTGCCTTTGATAGAAATGTCTACCTCTGATGATTTTCTGTTTGGTGGTTCCAAGGATGATGATGGGCTGACTGACTCTTCCTCAAAGAAAACAAGATCCTTCTTTGGCTTCAAGGATTCTGATGATCTCCCTATCTTGCTCTCCTTCAACACTTCATTGTATTGTTCTGTTTCTAATGCTTGATGTAACACACAAACAAGGTGATCCTCTTTTGTTTCTCCCTCTGAGCAACCCCCAAAGGTGGCTAACTGCGCCTTTCTTGTCCAAGAATGAACCTCTGTATTATTGCAGCATTCTGACCCACTCCCTTCCATGGTCTTCTTGACCTGCTTGGTTGAATGGGCATTGATCTTCTCTTGAATGCTTTGCTTATTTGTAATCTTGTCCTCCAACATGATGTCTTGTTCCTGCATCCACCTTTCCGACCACAACTTGATCTCTTTTATTCCCTCAGTCTTTTTTATGTGAGAAGGATGCATCTCCATCCTGTCCTCATCTTTCATTCTTTTCTTTTCAAGAATGATTTCTTGACTCTTCAGTGTCTTGTGCAGTTTATGCTTTAACTCGAAATGCTGGTCTTGCAAGAATGATGTTGCAACCCATGCAAATTGGCTGCCTCTCTCACAAACACCTTCTTCAATGACCCATTGAGTTCTTGTTTGATTTCTTGATTCTTCACCAACTGTTGCAGCATTTGCTTAAGCTCAGATTCATTGTTTGTCCTCTCTTTCAAGCACACTGTGGAAGTCTCCATTTCTTCGATGTGGGTTTCCATCTTAGTTTGCTCTTCTTGCTTCAAGATACTCAATCTTTCAAAGATGTGGTTACCATAGCGATCTCTGAATTTTTTTTATCAAAGCTGTGGAAAATGACTCCCAATCTGAATCTGGGTTCTTTTAGCTCCAAATGTAGAACCAATATGTCGCAGCACCCTCCATGCTCATGAATGCATATTGCAGCTTATAGAATGAAGGAGTTTCTTGTACCTCAAAGAATTTTTCAGCCCTAGCAATTCAACCAATTGGATTTGTCCCCATGAACGCTGAAAGCTCCACCTTCTTAGCCCAAATTTGAGCTTCCTCCATCTCTAACACTAGCTCTCCCTCGAAGATCCAGCAAGTCGGACCAATTGTTAGGAACCAAGAATTGAAATGAGAAAGAAAAGAAAGGATTTTATTGACTAGTAAGAAAAGAAAAGAAAATAGGAGAGAAAACTCTCCTCCAAGGATTTTCCCTTCACAAAGGATTTCTCCTTTCACAAAAAGCTAATGCTCAATCTACAAATGATAAGATCTCTCTCTCTCCTATCCTTCTCCCCTATTTATATCTAACTAACCCCTTTAACTAACTAATCAATATCCTAACTGAAATAACTAACTCCCCTTTCCTCACAGTCCTAACATCTTCTGAATGTGTATTTCATAGTCTGCTCTTTGATTTGCATTTTTCTTTTGTTTCTTTGGAACATACTAATCCCAAACAGCTGACTGGATTCTATATTTTTGGCTAATTTTTTCTTCAACCTTACACTCACAGGGAAAAGGAAAAGTAAAGTTCCCTCCTGCAGCACGAAGAATGGATACTCTTAATGATTTATTAGCTGCAAGTGACCTTATATCACTCCATTGTGCTTTAACAAATGAAACAATGCAGATTATTAATGCTGAATGTCTTCAACATGTGAAGCCTGGTATTTACTTGATCATATGTTATATATTTCTTTGATTTTGTTAGTTATTTGCGGTTTTAATTATCTTCACAAATTCATAATGTATCTGATGTTTTCATAGGAGCTTTTATTGTAAATACGGGCAGTAGTCAACTTTTGGATGATTGTGCTGTAAAGCAGCTCTTGATTGATGGAACCTTAGCTGGATGTGCTTTGGATGGGGCAGAAGGGCCTCAATGGATGGAAGCATGGGTACGGTAAATTTAGGTTTTTAATTCTTTAATTTACAAGGTATGATGCAGGCAATCACAAATGTCTAAACTACTGATTCATTCACGACTTACTGTTCCTTTCCTTTCTTACTTGAACTCAAATGTTTCAGAGGAAGTTTTACTTCTGTCAGAAGAACAAAACTATCCTCAAGGATCTAACCATGTCTTCTTTTTTTAAAAAAATGGGGTGATGGCCAATTTTAAGCAGGACATGTATGGTCTTAAGTACATGTTTGCAGTTGTTATCCTTGTATTTGTGTGTGAAATAATCAAACTCTTCGTAGTAAACAACACTGTCTGTGGTGGATACAGTGAGTGAAAGAAAGAGTGTTAGAGATATTTCTAAAAGTCCAATCCACTAATCCAGATCATAATGGAAGATTCCCTTGTTTTCATTCACAAGGGTAGAAGAAAAACTAAGATGGAAAACCCAAAAAAAAAAAAAGGAATTGACCATTTGAGTATTCCAAATCACATAAAAAATGATAGAAGTAGGGGAATATAACTTGATCGATATATGTTGTATATAGGTGTACATTGAATTGTGAATAGAGTGATTAAATAATTATCTTTTATACAACCGAATATGGGCATCTGATGAAAGAAAATTAATTAAAAAGTAGGAAACTTGTCAGTATAGGAATCAATATCTAATGAACTCAATAGTTTTGCCATAGTTCTCTGCATAAATGGAAAAGAAAAAGCATCCTAATGAAATTTGTTTCTCCAAGAAGGGGATATGGTGAAATTGGTGCACTGTGGCCACCTGGAAAAAAATTGAAGAAAAAAATGATAGTAATTTGTTGAAATAACCAGACTAGACCAACCAGTTTGACAGTTGAACCAAGAAATTGATGTTATTACTGTAAATGATTGGTAGCTATGGTCTTTGCACAAACCTACCTGATTAGGAAGATGAGGCACCTTTTCCACAATAACGGAATGCACACATTAGTATTCTATGACAATCTTAGTAAACAGGCTGTGGCATATTGACAAATGTAATGTAGTTATTGTTATGCAGACCCTAAAATGGGGTTTTTCTCAGAACTGGCTCTTGTGACCCAACCCATTTTTTGTGCATGATCCACTGCGCAAAAATCACATGATAAGGCTCCAATTAGCAATTCTTCCAATACAGAAGTGATTTGCACAATTTAGCAGACAATTCAAGGTCAAAAATGAATCCTGTTACAACCTTCTGTATCAAATCAGGATATGAATCATACAATTCGTGCGATTCTAACCACACTGAAAATGATAATCAGGGTGAAAGGTATCTTTACTAAAGTTTTACAAACCCACGTTGTTACGTTTAAACTTGTCTTCAGCCCATTTCATCCAGTAGACTTGGGTTATGTTTGTATTCACATTAGATTTCCGTTGAACGCAAAAGCTACATTTTCTTCCAGTCATGTTCACTTCCTAGGAAAGTGGAAAATTGTCTTGGAAAGTGTGAATTAGGAAATGCAATGCATTCTCAAACACATTGCTTTAGAATATGAATATTCTTTATCAAAGCAATAATGGGATGAATGGAAAAGCTGTATTTTCAAAATAAAATAGGTTTTGCAAAAGTTTGTTGACATAATGGAATTTGCTTTTATATTTTCCACTCACAATCATATATATATATATGTCTATCAGTCTACAACAATGATAGTTTTAATACATAGATGATGCTAACATACTTTGTGCATGTCTGCATCAGGTGAAGGAGATGCCTAACGTATTGATACTTCCCCAAAGTGCAGATTACAGTGAAGAGGTTTGGATGGAAATAAGGGAGAAAGCTATATCTATACTACAAACATTCTTCATTGATGGAATTATACCAAAGAATGCCATTTCAGATGTGGAAGAAGAGAGTGAGGTTGACAATGAAAGTGAACTATCTGATCAGCAATACAACGAAAATGCTCTCCAGATTATTGTTAGAGAGCAAACAGATGATGTTCATGTAAGTCCTGACAATTTCCAAAAGAAAGTAAGTACTCAAATGAAAGAGTCTTCGTCCCAGCATCAGGTTTCAAGTTTGTCTCAGAGTACCTCTGCCAGATCTGAAGGAAGGCGCAGCAGGTCGGGTAAAAAGGCCAAAAAAAGGCATACCCGTCAGAAGTCCCAACAAAAACCTGAAGATCCTTCTGCACCGGAGAAAGAAGGCACGTCTCGGAGAGATGATACTGCTATGAGTGGCACTGACCAAGCTTTGAGCTCTAGCTCTGAAGATTCACGAAGTAGAAAAACTCCAATAGAATCTATGCAAGAACCCACTGGTGCTCAATTCATAAAGTCAACTGTGAGACTTAGTGGAAACTGTACTGAACTATTGAAAGATGGATATATTATAGCTCTGTTTGCAAGAGACCGCTCTGCACTTCATGTCTCTAGGCAAAGAGTTAAAGGTGGAGGTTGGATCATGGATTCCATGTCAAATGTGTCAAAAAGAGACCCTGCTGCGCAGTTCCTCATCATCTTCAGAAGCAAGGTTCGTCTCAAAGGAACTTTGTGTTATCCAAGGCACTTAATATAATTATATGCCAGCATGTGCTTCAAAATAGTTTAGAATGGTGTAACCTGTATTTTTATCTCACGGGTGATGCAAATTTGCTGATATTTGAATGTTAATACATTTGCTTCAGGACACAATTGGATTGCGATCCCTTGCTGCTGGTGGAAAATTGTTGCAGGTAAGTGCATTAAAATGCTCGGAGTTTATCAATTTTATCATAGATTTCCTCTAGATTTGATTATTATCATATATGCTGATTCCTTTGCATGCTGTATTTCTATTTTTGAGTAGTATATTTTCAATGAAAGCTAAATATTTAGATATATGGCTAACTCTACCATGTTATATTACACTGCAAACATGATGCCCTTAATTTGGTTGTAAACTGTCATTTTGCAGATCAATAGAAGAATGGAGTTTGTATTTGCTAGTCATAGTTTTGATGTTTGGGAGAACTGGACTCTAGAAGGTTCCTTACAGGAATGCAGACTGGTGAACTGTAGAAACCCATCAGTAAGTTCTCTTTGTTAACTTTATGTAATTCTGTTGCAATCTATATTTGATACATATATGAGATTTAGATGGGTTCCTCTGCAATCTGGTAATAGTTACAAAACTTTTAGTTTAGTTGGCTGCATAGGGTGTTGCATGAGGCTTTCCAAAATGGGTTATAACTTGTAATTTTTCAGCACCATCTTTCTTAATTTTCCTCAAAGCTGTTCTCTTCGTATAAGAAACATATGTCAGAGAGATGTAGAAGATTGCTTTTATCAAGGGCTTGTTTTGTTTCTTCGTTTGTCCTTTTGGTTGTCTTAATCTTTGATTGACATGAAGAATTTTCAATTGTAAACTTTGTTTTTTGGGCATTTTACATAAGTCATGTCCTTACAAGGCATTATATTCTGATAAACTATTAGGTTCTTTCATCAGTTTACACTATACATACCTTAATTTGTGTTGCTTCATTGTGATATTATATCCACATGTTTGTCGGATAGTTGTAGCTATATATAAGTTGATAATTTAGTATGTAAAATTTCTGCAAGCTGATTGGTTTATCTCTCCGTTTCCTCCTATTGACACAAATAATAGGCTGTTTTGGATGTACGCGTTGAGATTTTGGCCACTGTAGGCGAAGATGGCGTTACTCGTTGGCTTGAATAGAGTGATTGTAGGTCTGTAATACTCAAAAAGGAGGAGCTTGTAAATCACTCCAGTCCCGTGACTTAATGATCTTTCAAATGTTTCTTTGTGAAAGATTGGAATGTATTCATAGTGTAGAGCATAATTTTTATTTTTTTCATTTTTTTGCTTCTTTTTCTTTATTACTAATTGAGGAACTTTCCATTGGAGTGATGAACTTGGCCCTCGTGTGATGATATTTTGGCTTTGCCTTGTAACACCTATTATCAAGCTTCTGAAAATCGAAAGTATTGAATCAAGGTAGTGATTGACTCAGTCTAATGGCTTAACTGTTTTTCTTTTTATATATAATTATAATTGTAATTATAAAATTATTTTTAATTAATATTATTAATTTTCACAAATATTTTAATTTTTTGTGTTTTTTTTAATTAGCGTGTTATTTAATTACTATTAAACTCAACATTTAGAAATAATATATTAAATAAATTTAACTTGATACAAAATAGTGGGTAAAAGTATCCATTTAACATAAAAAAGCCAAGACAATCAAATTGAAAACGAAAAAATAGGTGTAAATGGGTTTGTGAAGTATTCGGGTTTGATTTATTACAATCTTATTTGTTTAAATAAATAAATAAACTCAAGTTTGAGATTAGTTTTAATTATTTAAATGAATCAAATCAAAGTTTTATAAGTCTGATATTAACAATTCGTGAATGATTTGTATATATCATAAAAAAAATTAAAATTATATAAATCTCATTATATTATGCCACATCTTGAGCGCATATTTATATTTGTAGGTTATTTGTCTAGTATTAAAATATTTTATTAAATACTAGTAACTGATAAAGTTAAACAAAATTAAAATAACAAATAATTATAAAATGAGCTAAACATGAACAAGCAAGTGAGTAGTTCATCTTTATCATATTCAAACTTAAATGTCTAATGTTGGACTTGAGTTAACTCGTTTGCATAACTACATGATATCTGTCGAAGAACATTCATATTCTAAAGTCCGACAAAATTATCAATCGTTAAAATATGAGTTTATTTACGGAAAGATTTTGTCTTTCATACCTAGATCTAACATTAGTGGTAACCTATCTTACCAAGCAAAACAAAATCCCATGTCACCTTATCTATGCCGAAATATCTAGCTATGATATTCAATTCATGCCAGAAAGGAGTGTCATAAACTCAAATAGTATATTTTATGTGATACCTAAGTTTCAATTTCCTTTCTTAAAAGCTTTTTCCATTCAAATAATTATGTTTGGAAATTGTAACATGCCGTGACAAACAACCATATCTGATATCTCCAATGGACTCTCAACAAAACTAGCACTTCCAACCTAAATGGCTTTGTTCAGTAACTAGTAGTTGAAGATTTGCATGTAATTTAACCATTCTTGACAACACATTGGAAATTTGGAATTCATCTAGCTAGCGGAAAGACTTTGCAGCCTTCTTGTATTGTTTAGAAAATCTCATCTTAGGACAAAATAAAAATCTCTATCCTATCTTATTTGTTCTTAATCTGACTATTCTTTAATATATATAATTTCTAATGTTGCTACCACTCCTCTTCAAAAGATAATTTCCTTTTTTATGAGACATTAAAATAACAAAACTGTCTTGAAAATCAAAGTTGATGTTTGAAAAGTTAAAATGACATGAACCACCTAAAGAGATGTGTAATGTATCCCCTCTTTTTTTTTTCCATAATCAACACACAAATCGTAACTAAATTATAATAAACTGTTTTGGTCTGATTTTTGATAGATTTTTTGAACTCATTATTGACATGTTTTATTAACTTAGCAAAACTGTATTTATTTAGAAAAGATAAACACTTATTGTTTGAAGTTGACATAGAGCATGTTATTCTAAGCTGAAAAGTAGGTAGAGGCCAACTTTTAGGTCTCCGCAAAATTAATACTGCTACTCCCCCTGAATTTAGTTTCAACAGATTCTATTGTGATCCCTCCCTCTTGCCAAACTCAACCCCCTCTCCCCCCTCTCCTTCTCAAAGAAAAAAAGGACAAACAAACATGGATTCATATTCAATATGGGTTATATATCATTTTCATATTGGTGAAAGTCAACTTAAGATCTTTCAAGTTAATATTTATTACATATCATATTAATCGCAGCATCAATACTTTTTCAAATACCATTTAACAAACCTTGCATTTTATTCTATGATTACAAAAGGATATTTTGAGTTTAGTGATGTTTAAGATACTTTCTAGTTAGTGACATCTTTTCCTAGCTAGTACATGTACTGTTTACATCTTTATTCTGCATCCAGATAATCAAATTACTTGAATTAACGTAAAAAAAATTCAATACTAAGATAATTAAAAAAAATGAAAAGTTTCGAATGAGGTCTGAATAAGGTCCCATATTCATAATATACATTCTGCCTATCTTGTACATTTTGAAATATCCTCACATTATAATTATTATTTGTTTCTTCTTTATTCTACTTTTGTTGTCTTTTCACCCAAAAAAAAAAGTCTACTTTTGTTTTTTTTCTTCTTTATTCTTATTTTAACTGTATCTATATTTTCCATGCGTACATTGTATAATGACTAGCTTTAAAAATAGATAAACCATTAAAAAATATAAATTTAGCGATTATTTAATAAAATATCAATTTACTTGATGAAAGATTACTTTATTGATGAGAATTTTTTATTTTTAAAAAACTGTTTAATTAGTGAAATGTTATTTGATTAACATATTATAAATATCTTATTGCGTTTAATAATGATTAAATATCCTCTTTTTGATCCAAGGAAGAGGGATAGTGATACTGATTGGGTGAAGGGGAAGGTGTGATATTTTGCTGGTTCGAAGTATCAAATTCAAACTGCACCTTAAACATGATGTCTCACTAACTCTACCATTCGAAATCGAGTTATGTGAGAGGTACAAACAATTTATACTTTTATATTTAGTGACGGAATTGGTCCCTCACTAATTTCCATTTTTCTAGTATTGTGTTAAGGTTTTAAAAACAGTTTCCAATCATAATTTCAATCACAGCTTTATTGTTTTTGGACTATTTGTGAATAATTACATTGATTGTAAGTATTAAAACAAATTTACAACTACAATGTCAACGATTAAAACAAATTTACAATCACGATCGCGGTTTTAATTTAAACTCTTATTATATGTTTTATTAACTATAAAGTAAAATATGTTGAAAACTCCAAACTAATTCTCTTTGTCCATATTGTTTACGTATAAGATTTTGATACAAAAATTAAAAAATAAAATTAATATTTTATATTTTATAAAAAAATATTATATATTTTCTATAAAAATAAATAGACTCCCTTTCATTTTTATTTTTTTTATTTTTCCACTCCATATAAGTAGTTAAATATATAATAAAAAATTAACACTTCATTGATATTATAAAATGACAAAAACATAGAAAAAATAAATTTTGTTGGAACATCAAATAAAATGGTACGGAAGAAAGTCTTTTTGAAAATTACCAACATGAAATAAATTAGAGAGAGAGAGAGAGAGGTAAAGGCTTCTTTATGGCTGAACCTCAAACGTTATTTTCTCAGCAAGAATAACAAAACAACCAACTCACTGTTGCCACATGTCTTACCATGTTTGTGTGTGTGTCTGTATATATAGTGAGAGAGAAAGGTCGGTTCCAACTTGTGGAAAAATGAAGTTAAAATCACTGCCTCTCGTTCCCACTCAAACTTAGCTAGCGCAACACAAGCAACAAAACACAAACAAGCGAACAATAGTTCACAACTAAAGGAAGAGGTTGTTGAAGAGATAGAGATACATAGTGTTTGTGTTAGTGTTATTTATGGTGTCCCTCAACCTCAACCCAAACCCACCTCAAACTTTTCACTTCTTCGACCCCTTCAACATGGAGGATCAGAATAAGAAGGTCCGAAAACCTTACACCATTACCAAGTCCAGAGAGAACTGGACCGACCAGGAGCATGACAAGTTTCTCGAAGCTCTTCACTTGTATGTCTTCTTTCTTTTTATGATTCATTCAGTTTGGTGAAGTTTCCTTTTTTGCTCTTAAGTTTCAATTTTGTTTCATACAATTTAAGACTTGTTTCAGTGTTTGGATGTTGTGTTTCTGTTTTGTTGATCATGGTGGCTGAATTTTGGGTTCTGAATTATGCAAGGATTTTGTGTTTGTGATTTTTGCTGCAGTGGAGACCCTTTTTGTTTTGGGTTGTACTTTGGGTTCCTTTTTCAACTGGGGGGTCTAAAAATCGTTTCTTTTTTGTTGTTGTATGTTATTGCTTATGGTTTTCACTTTGTGTTTCTCTCCTGACTGATTTCAGATTCGACCGTGACTGGAAGAAGATTGAAGCATTTGTAGGTTCAAAAACAGTTATCCAGGTGAATTTTATACCAATAAGAAGTGGGCGTGAAAATTAACAGTTAGACATTTATTGGTTATTCCGCATTTTTTTAATTCCTATATTGGGCAGTTGGGGAAACTTATTATTCAATTTTAATGCCATTATTTAATACAGGGCTCTAAGATTATCTCAGGAAATGATAATTGCTACAGTGTGTTGGTTGAAATTTATTGAAAATTATAAAATTTTATTAGACCCATGTCTTATTTAATGAATATCTCATGATGTTATGATTTTTAATAAATTTTAACCAATAATAAAAAAATGTGTTAGATTGTGTTTCTAGTCCCTTCCTCAAGAGATTATCTATTAAAAAAAAAGTCCAACATAGGTGGTAGGTAATCATATTTCTTAAATATATGTTGATAAGAGTTTGATTTCTAGTCTCTTACAAGTGTGTAAGAATAAAAGGTTTCTTAAGAGAACCTATACCCACTTTAGTGGTTTTTCCGCCTTAAAAGATTTAGGTTCTGGTGATTGGTTGGGGATATATACCTTTGATGTGATGTGAACACATACACACACAAAAAAAAAAGGATCTCTTAAAATGAGTGAAGGTTGACACTTGACATGATAGTTTCCTGAAAAAATGCCAGTTGTGAAACCCCAAACCTGAGTTCCGCATAATGATGAATTGATGACATTAAATTCTACCCATAGGTAACATTATGTATGTTTTTGGTTTTAATAAATACAACCGTTATCTAGAATACTAATTTAATTTTTTCTCCACAAAATCAATACTTTTGTAATCGTTGTATGTTTTTTTAAGCGAAATACAACTTATACTTGCCTTGTTTTTCTTTACAGTCCTAGTGGCAAGGGGTGGGATGTTCCTCATTTTATAGTAAAATACAGTGTAGCTTTTCTTTTCCTTAATGTATTTGGTGCTTCTATACAAAACTTCAGAATTGATTGTTTGCTCCCCTTCCACTTTTTGGCAGATAAGGAGTCATGCACAGAAGTATTTCATGAAAGTTCAGAAGAATGGCACAAGTGAACATGTACCTCCCCCTCGTCCAAAGAGAAAAGCTGCTCATCCCTACCCACAAAAGGCATCTAAAAATGGTTTGTGTGGCTAACTTCATTCAGGTATCAGTGACCTTAGTCAATTTATGAATAACTCTTTTATTGTTTGCATTTTATCAGCTCTTACTATATCCCAAGTTGCGCGGCCATTGCAATCTTCATCTGCTTTATCTGAATCATCACACATCTATAGGCCAGATTCATCATCTGTGGTTAGAACTCCAGTTAGCAGTGTGCCATTGCCATCTTGGGTTTATAATGTTACACCACCAGTCAGTCTTCCCCGAGTGACTAAAGGTTTTCTTTAGCCTGAACTCTATTTTTTTTTTAAATCTTCAACTATGTATTTACCTTTCTGAATTTATTCTATGACAAATTTAGATATGTGGAAATTTTGTTAACATGAATTTTCATTTTTATGGTTAGATGATATGGTGATGATGAGTCAACAAATCAATCCTTTCAGCAGTAGTAATGAGAGCACTCCTAGGGGTTGGCCAATTAGCAAACAGACAGATCAGGGTGACCAAGGCAAGCCAACTATAGGTAGGAATGCTTTTCTTACTCAAATTTTAATTTGATAGAACCTTAAATTAACTGAAAAGTGTGAATAGTAAACATCTGATATGTATTTGGATTATGACAAAATTTTATGAGTATATATATAGTTTTTAATTCCATATATTCATTTGTTTCTATAACTACAAGTACCTTATCACTTTTTGGTTGTGCTATAGAGGCATTTTGGGTTTTACTTCAACTGAATTAATTAAAACAACAGGAAAAGTTTATAGGAAAGTGGTACTGCCTGTTGAAGCTTTCTTTTCAAGGAAGTGAAAACAAATTAAAATAAAGTATCTCTAAGTCCATTTGTTCATTTAAAAACAATTTTCCAAGACCATGCATAGCACTGCCAGAAACCCTTAGAAACAATCCATAAGGATGTAGAAAGAAACTAAATAAAAGAGCCATATAATAACTATTTGGACAGGGGACTAGAGGTAAAAATAGTAAAATTTCTGTATCACTTGCATCACATTAAATGAAATGCTCAAGTAAGAATTGGTTTAGCGTTGATGACTAAGGAGTTGGAACATTGCCCTCAGTATTCGGCTCATGCATTTTGATGTGTTGTTTGCACTGCGAGAAATGAGAGGGTCTGAGCAAGAAGTATTTAATGTGTAACACCTACAAACCTTATAGGAAGTGAGAGTATAATTATTACTCCATTCTGAATTTACTTCCTGGGTAAGCAGCACATTCAAATATGTAATGTCAATCTTTCAAACATTAATACTGTAGTAGTTATTATATGAATTTACTATTGTTCAACTCATTCTTTCTCTTCCATAAAGATAAATGTTTAATACTATTAAATTCATCATGATGTGTGTAGCATATGCAAGATGCCTGGTTTTACACTGTTGATCATCTGTTTTATTAGCATGCTCGTGATTCTTTTCATTCTTCTCTTGACAAATTCACCTGTCCTATTAAGCAGTAATGCCAGATTTTGCACAAGTCTATAGCTTCATTGGCACTGTATTTGATCCAAATGCAATTAATCATCTACAGAGGCTGAAACAGATGGACCCAATAAATGTAAAAACTGTAAGTGACCGCAACCTTATGTTCTTTGTCTCCATATCATTTTTTTATTTTTTTTCTTCCCTTTTTTTAATGGTAACTAGGTGAGTTTCCGAGGTTTGAGCAATCAGACTATACTTGGTAGGGAAGTCTAATGTTTATGGCTTAAATTAAAAGGCCAATGTAGGGGACTTATATTTTTTTTCTTTCCCAGGTATTGCTATTGATGAGAAACCTCTCCACCAATTTAAGGAGTCCTGAATTTGAGAATGAAGTAAGTTTTTTTTCCTAACATAATGCATCTCTTCTCTTGGTAATTTTTTAACAAACATAATTATTTATTGCATTTGGATGCCTGCTTCATATTTTGATCTGCTACTTCATTTATTATACATTATGATGCTTGTTATGAGATGATATTTTCAATTGTATGTTTATGTTAATGCAATCAACATATTGATTTTTCAATCTTGGTATTCTGTTATTGGTAGCTGCATAGAGTGTAAGGCTTAGGTCTGGGATTAGAGAACTTTTCCTCTAACACTTCTTTATGCCGAATTAATCTTTGATTTTTTTTATATTGCATGTTTTCTTTGCACAAAACAAAGTTCAATTATGCTGTTTATATTTGCCTATAGTTTTAGTGTTGAATGTTGAACTATACAACATTAGTTAAGGCTGTCTGTCGATAATAAAATAAGAGCTTTCAGACCATTTCTGATATTGTACATTATATCTGACTTTAACATTCTGAAATTCATTTATAGCTGCTAGTTTGCACTTCCCTCAGCAGATAATGGATATTATTCCATTAAGAGAGAAATTCCTTGGCACCATGTCAAATAAATCACAGATGCTATTTTCACACATGCACATACATATGCAAAAGTAAGGGAAAGGTAGCCAGTCAGGCAATTAAATGGCAGATGAATTACTTACTGTTTAATTAATGGATCTTACTTGAAGCAGTATTCAATAAACTATATTAAATGCTTTTAATTCCAATCACTTAAAAAGTAAGTTTAAATGATATTTGCACTTTCAAAATAATATTGTTTCCCTTTATTAACACATTATACTTTTGTTTCCTCAACTAGTGTCCTAAAGGGACCCAACAGCATTTTTTCAGCTGCATTTTATTCTCATGTTCTGTGCTATGGTAGAAGAATGGAATAAAGTGTAGTAGTTAGGATTAGTTAGGGACTAAGGGTAGTTAGTTAGAAGAGACTCAACTAGATAAATAGGGGGCTAATAGTAGAAAAAGGAGGCATTCAAGAAATTGTATTTTGGAGAGAACCGAGCAAGAGAGTCTCTTTTTGACTTTTTCCCTATTCAGATTCCTTCTTTCAAAAAAGTTGTTCCCTCCATTTTGCTATTTTTAATCAATTTTGCTACTTTCAGATTTGGTTTCATAACAAAGAAAGAGGTTAATGTTCAAAATTAGCAGCGGTCTCCGTGTTTTTGCTACAAGTATTCATTGTCCTATCATTTTGCTGAATAAAAATCTTGGCTTATTGCATTTGACTTTCCATGATATAACATCATATTATATACTCAATGATTCAATTTTCACCAAATATTCGGAATTAATGCAGAGAAGGATGCTGTCATTGTACTATGCTAACATGGAGAAGGAAAAATCCAGTAGTCATCGAAGCCAACCCCTCACTGACAGATCAGAGAGTGTTGTCTTATCTGCTTAAGGTGTTACCAATGGTTTATCAGGAACATAGTTTTTAAATATCTTCTAAAAACACAATAAGCTTTCCTCTCAGCTACCACTAACTCCAAATGGTGAAATATGGGGCACAAGAGGGGAAAGGATTACAGGTTTTACTAACAGTTTGTAGGTTGCAGATACTTGCATGTGTGCATGCGTGCACGTGTATGTAGTTTACTGTCCTTTAGGCTTATGTGTGTATCTTATGAAGATGGTTGTCATAGGAATGCAGGATAATGAGTCCAGAGTCCTGTTAAGGTAACCTGGAGGCTGTACTGTACAGAATATTGAGAGCGTCTGTGTGTAATGTTGTGATGGTTTTTTCTACAATTTAGTATACAAGAGCGGTGCTATGATTTAGGAGGTGCTACCTGTGTTGTATATAAACCAAAAGCAATAAAGAGCATATATAAATTGTGATTATTTCATGCATGCACATGCACATGCACATGCACAGTAGTTTTTTCTTTTTATCAACAAAAGAAAAAGGTTATGCTTTTTAAGAGTATGTATCAAATGTGAGCTATTTTCTTTCCTTTTTCACGCTAACGATAGATAACCGGATCATTGAATAGCCGAATGCAAATTAATTTTGAAAGTGTTAAATATATTTAGTCCTTTTAATAGCATAATGTTCACTTTTAAAGGAAGAAATTTTGTTGCAAATTATGAGTTCACCAAGGAGAGAAACACATCAATCATTAAGGAAGAAAAATATGTACTTCAGACATGATTATCAAACTCTCAAATTAACTCGTTAATTCTTCCAAGTTTATGAGTTTATTTATTCTCTACAAATTAACTATGCAAACTCTCTTTTCAGTATACTCTTGAGTTTATCAGCGTCACCAAATTAGTAAGTAAAAAAACTAGACTAAGATGTAGGTCTTTTTTGTTATTTTTTGTGCGTTTAGGGTTCAACATACTCTATTTGATGTGTTGGTCCTAAATTGAAAAATTCTCACATTTAACGACATCAAATCCTAGATGGGAATGCTCTATCCTATTATCACATCGGTAAGTTATTATCTAGTAGTGATGCATTACTAGACTTAATTAAGTATTGTGAAATTTATGATTTACTATTTTGTTTTATTATATTGTTAAAATATTTAATGGATATGTTATCTATAAATATTTTATTATTATTTTCATATAAAATTTATTCTTACAAGTTTATGAATTGAGTCTATAAATGGAGTCTATGAAATTCTGACTAGTTTATAAATTCTCAAGTTTGATAATCTTGATTATATATAATAGATATTATTATACCTTTAAAAAAGAAAATGATTAGTATCGTTATATATTGCTAATCAAAAAATTATTGTTATATAAGTTGTATATATCATCTTAATATGGCATTAAAATTATTGATAGAGAGATATGTAATCTTAGAAAAAATTTATTTAAAAATTACTTAAAATTTTCCAACTACTGACATAATACTGTTATTTTACTCATTGTCACATGGTCGTTCCACCACCTTAATATGCTTGCTTTATGATGCGTTTCTTAGAAAATAGAATCCTGATTAGTGATAAGATATTTACGAAGTTCTATAAGCTATATCTTTTTTGTCAAAAAAAAAGTATCTTTTTTGTCTTGAATTCTTATTTAGTAAAGTAACTTCGTTGTTTTCACTTTTTCAAAAGTTGAAATTTCTGTGTATAAAGATTATAACTTTGTTTTCTTATGTAAAGACAATAATTACAGAAGTTTTAAAAAAGAAAAGGCATGGAGATATGAAAATAAGGTGAATTAACTGTAATTAAAATGTGCACCTAAATTAATCTCACCCACACGTATATTTACATTAAAATGTATTTAAGAAAAATTTATTATAAAGATAAAACAAAAATGTTTTAAACGTGATGGAAAAATTATTATATAATTCAAAGACTATCATGTTCTCATATAATTTACTTGTGACACGTAGTGAAATGTCATTAGGTTTCTTGTACATTGAAAAATTTAATTGCATATTATTAGTTAGGACTATAGATTCGTAGTAGTCTAATTTTTTCATAACATGGTGTATGCCACAGAATGAAGCATGATTGATTACTAAAGATTTCACTAAGTAATTTACAAAAATAATAATGGTATAATTTTTTTTCTCAAAATAAATTCCTCCAATCACGCTTCATGTCATTGGCTTGGACATAAATGCCACATGATGAAGACGAAGGGAGAGAGAAAAAACAAATTTTATTGAAGAAAATTTCCAAAGTAAGTAAATTTTAAATTTTTAGCTTCTAAAAACCACCTTCCTCCCCTTTTCATTTTCCATCAACCAAAAGAAAATCCATCTTTACCCATTTATCTGTATAGTCTCTATTCTTCATTCCTCTCATGAGAATAAGCTAAAATCGGAACAGGCATCTTTCATGCCACCAAAACATAACCAGACATTCAGAACAAACATTCCTGCTAATAAGCACTTTAATTATGTTAACAAAAAAAGGCAGCAAAAATTGAAATCCCAGCAAAATGCAAATTGATGAAAAATCATTTACAGAATAGCTAATTTTTTCAAAGGAAAGCATCATATGAAACCCATCTTCCATGCAGGGGGTATAGAGAAGCACAACATCAGGTGAATACAAACTAAGTATACACATCAACAATGACAATACACTATCTATACCCAAAACCCAAGTCTAGCTCTTGACCATACATCCCCTGGCTGTGACCTGAAGCATGGATTGGCTTTGGGTTTTTTGACCTCAGCTCCATCTCAAAAAGCCTCTGAAGTGCTTCTGGATGATTTCTTCCACCGCCAACATCAGGAGCTAATGAAATGGCCAAAAGGCATATCAGGAATTGAAAATAGATCAACAGACTAAAAATGAGGATGAAAGTTTGTGTCATGTGATCCAACAGTTGCAAAATGAGAAAATACTAGTCATCATCATATCAGGCATGATATCATCTACCCAAGTGTACTAGATTACTAGTGTGTTTGAGTGCCACCCTGGGCAACCAAAAATAGTGGTGTCACCATGAAAAACCAGAAGCAATAAAATGTAGCTTTGAGTGTGAATGTGGAAAGAGAATTGTGGTGTCATTAATGCACCGCCACTCCAAACATAGCATACATGGCTTTGAATATTGTTAATTTGTTCAGAGTAGAAGCAACTGTGTAAACCAGAACAAAGCAAAACTAATAATTTGAATTGGTGGATGAGCGAGTTATCACTGTTATGTGAATGTGCAAATGCATCTTATTATGTGCATTGTGTGTTCTAATGTACACACACTTTAGTGGATGTATGCATCTTATGTGTGCATTGTGTTTGCTGGCATGCCCATGGCAGTCACAGACTAAAGTGATTATTGATTAAATTTGCTCTGAAAACACCTAGCCACATAGCAAACAAAAAAAAAACAATTAAGAGGATCAATTGTCATCAAAATGTACGACAGCAAGCACAATTGTGAATTTTTTATGCAATCAAGTTAGCTTCAATAATTATAATCATACAAAAGCAAGCACAATAGTAATGTACATCAAATTTTTACCTTGTAATTGCATTCCAGGGCCACCAAAAGTAGGATGCTGGTGACCATTAAATGGGAAGCCTTGACCTTGCATAGGGTTTGGTTCCTGCATGAAGCCAGTCATTGGATTGCTGGGATGAGGTGGCATAGGTGCACCTCTTGGGAATCCACGTAATAAATGAGGTGAGGGAAGGTTTCCTTGCATATGCATCTGTTGTTGTAACATAGAATGATGAACGGGAGGATCAAACCCTGCTAGTCCATTGTTTGTTTGATGGAAAGGAGGACGAAGCATATTTCCTGGAAATTGATGATTTGGTGGTGAGTCATGATGAACCATGCTCTCAGGAGTTGGAAGCTTCATATAAGAACTTATATGAGGAGGATGAGAATCCAGTTGGTTAAACATTGGACCACTGTGATTCAACTGAGAGTGGATCTGAGGAGATCGTTGGACATTAAGATTCTGATATGGAATACCAGGTTCCCTCATATCATATGGACCACGAGGGAAAGCTAGACCTTCTTGATTTCTCATAATGAGTCGGTCATCTCTAAATGCAGAATTCAGAGCTGCCAGTTTTCTAGTAATGTCAACTGTTGTGTCTTGGGACAAATCTGTTTTAACTAAATTTCCAGCAGATAAAAAGTTTTGCAGAGGATCACTAACTGTAATCAAGCTATCTTCTTCTAGAAGGTGAACATCATGAGGCCCCTTGAAACCACTAGCTTTGGAAATTTCACTCTGAAGTAATGATGAATTACCATCTCCCTGAGAATCACCATACCCCAACCACTGCTCTTCAAATCTATTAGATTTGGGTTGATTTGTTTGTTCTGATGGCAGGACACCACTTCCGTGCCTGTTCAGCGTAAGTTCACCTGTAGGAGGGTGAACATTGTCTGAGGTAGGGAAAGGAAACAAAAGAGCCTGTGAAACATCAGGCCCTGCAGATGCAACTGAACCCCTTTGAACAGAAAGGGGTGCTCCAACTGATTGAAGCTCCTTCATAAAAGCTGACCCAAAAAGTGTTTCCAGTGTCAATGTCTTTGATGAATTGGAAACATCAACATTTGCTTCTCTGGGATTATCAAGAACATTGCCGGTAGTGACTCCTTCAGTATTAAGCACCTTGTCTGAAGAATCTAGAATAGATGATAGTTCCATATCATTGAGTGAGGTTCCCTTCTGTAACAAAGAAAGGAGGTGCTGGGATGCATGATTATCAACTGGAGTCAACTGCTCAGTTTTTGCATCAAAATCTTTGTCCTGAATGGGTCGTGGACGTGATGAACCATTTTCACCAACTTGTGACAAAATTGACTGTTCTAAATCTTCACATGTAAGAACTGCTGGTAAAACTTCAGGCTTATCACTCTTGTACAATTGCTCAGAGTTATCAATAGTAGTATGTGCTACATTTGATGTCATATGCTCACCAGTTGATTCAGGATTTAGGAAAGTAAAATTAGCTGCTATAGGCTCGGGTGTTTCTACATTAGAATTCTGCAATCCTCCTTTTTCTCCACCAACGATAAGTGAGAGCAAGTCATTTGGCCTATGTGTCAAGTCATCCACTGGCTTCTTTTCTGCAGTAAGGTGGGTAGGGAATGAACAAAACAAGTTAAAATCAAGTCACAAAGCACAACTTGAAAAGCATAAAACATTGAAAGCTCTAAAGCCTTTTTTATAAGTATACCTTCTTCAACAAACCAATGAGCAAACTTGGAAGATTGGAAGGCATGTGGACTCCATGTCTCATCTGCTTTTTGATCAGGCTGCTGTAAGAGCAAGAGCATAAATAATCAAATCCATAATAATGTTGCAGAATAAAAGCAGAAACAGAACACTTGTCCATATCACAATATATATGGTCAAGTAGGTTAAATATCTGTTTTCACAAAGATATCTGCCAGTTGTGGTTTCTCTAGCTTTTATAACCCCAAGGACGTGAGGCATAGTTGAATGCAGACAATAAGTTCAGTTAACACTTTTTGACATTACTTAAAGGAAATTCCAATAAGTTCGAGAATTACCTCAACAATACTAGTTGATTTGTCATTGTCTAGCGTTGAAGCGTTACCAAAAAGCTTGTATAGGATAGAATTTGAATTGTCTGGATTGAAAGCTCCCATGGCCTCCTTTCCTTTTACTTCAGCATTAAGTTGAATAAATCCATTGTCATCTGATGCTTCCAAGACTTCTGAAAGAGCAGATCTCTTCCTCAATTGATCATCCATTCCAATTTTAATGTCGGCAATATCCAAAATTGATGGTAAATTTAAAATGTTTTCTTTCTCATGGTTAATTGAAATATTTAGATTTGTATTTTGAAGATTCTGTTGATCATTATCCACTTGTATGGTTAACAATTTTCCTTCTTTATTGTCAGAATTTATACTGAATACATGGTTACCTCCAGTATCACCAGGCGCAGGTCGTCCAACCTATGCAAGCATCAGAATAAAAAAAATGTATTAAAAAAGAGCCAGCATAATGGCACATATTATAATATATTATAATAAAGCACACTTCATTTATCAGCTACATTGAATAAATAACATTATATGGTTTTAAAGGTTAACTTGGTTAAAATCTAGGGAGAAATTAGACTATTCTTCTCATTTTTTAAAACTGGGTCCTCAAATATTAGGTTTTCTGTCTCTATGATTCCCATCTCAAAATATCACATAGTATGGACTTAGTTCTCAAACAAGAAATATCAACTTGGCAACTTTCTATCATAACTATTAACAGTAACAACTAAAATTCCCTACAAAGACACAACATTTATAATAGACGATATCAAAAATTAAAAATTAGAAGTAAAACCAAGTTGAATTCCTAATTCAATACATCAAGAATTTAATCTTTTAGCTTAACATTTGAAAAATAACAGCTTTAAAGAATAAATAAGCTACAAAAGGCCACAACTAAGATGAGGATAACAAATGTTAACTAGTTACCTCTGTTGAATGAGTGTTAAGGGATGTTTTGGTTGCCAAATTGCGTTCCAACTTTGTACTTGCAAAACCAGGGGGTACAAGTGGTCTTGCTGCTGAAGGAGTCTGTGAAAGGGAAGAAGATTTCTCATCATTGCTTAAAGCTGGTAGAGTCACATGAGGCTCCACAGACTTGTTGCTCCTATTAACTAGCATTTTCTCATCGTCGTCAGCAAGTGAAGTTGTGTCAAAATCGCTGTTATTCTTGTCCGGGTTCAACTTATGCTTTTCTTGGAAAGCTTTATGTTGTTCCTTTCTCATCAATTCAAAAGAAGCTGGCAAGAAAGTTGTCATCCATTTATTTAGCCTAAAATTCACTAAACATAAACTTAACAATGACCCTAATTACAAAGGTAAACAGAATTTCTAAAGCCATAAATAATGAGAAAAGATACTGCAAACCACAATGTCTTCTGGAAAAGAACAGTTACCTCTTCTTTTTCTTTCTTCTTCAGCCCTGTCTTCACTTGTACACTCCAAAGAACCAAATGTTTCATCATTAAAAGAGTCATTAGTCTCCCGACGTGAGTGAGGTGCCTGGAAAGCATCCAAAGCAAAATAAAAAAATAAGGTACTAGACATTGAAGTTAATAAAATTACAGGTGCAAGAGATATAACAACTACAACTAACCTTATAAGGGCGAGGAGGATGATAAGGCTCATTAGACCGATTTAGCTGGTAGTTGTCATTAGCTCGAAATTTCGAGGCAGACAACCCAGGAGTATACCCAGAGGGTCGAGGAAAAGAACCACTACCTAGAAGCCCATCATGCTCAGGACCTTGCCAAGATCTACGCGATTGATTGCCAAAACGTTTTCCAAAATCTGCAAATAGACACAAAATGAAATAGATCAAAATAACCCTTTTTAAAGAAACTTCTACTTCAACACCCATCACTAAGTCATAGATATATAGAAGAATGCCATCTCAATCCAAACAGTTTAATTTGTAGAGAATTAAGGACAGGAATATTCTTGCTGATCAAGTGTAAAAACCTGAATCCAATTCAGATTGAGAATCACTGTCTTTATCAGACAGTCCTGAAGATCGAGTTTCCCATTTTCCATGTATTCCCCGGGAAAAGCTATCGCCTTTGGTGGGAGGGGATGAACTATACTCATTGCGTCGACTAAAACTATGCATTGACAAACCACCTGTACTTCTCTGCCGATCTTGAGAAGCATCTTCAAATTCACTGTTTTCCAAATAAAAAATAAAGGACAAAGATCACCAACAAAAACAAGGCCATAACACCATAATGAAAAGATACACCATAATTGAAAAGAAAAATGCAGCATTCCTGCATCAGTGCATTGAATTGCGTCCATTACACCAGGTAGAAACAGATGATGCAGCATAACAATCTTTACCTTAAAAGTGATCGATCAAACCCACTAGGCAACTCTCTGCATATGTCCAATCCACTTAGCGATAACAAAAACTCCCTTGTGTATGAAATTTTTAACTTCCTGAACCACCATCAACAGATAAGTGTTACAACACGCGTCATATTTTGATTTTGATGGAAAACATGTATAACTAGCAAAAAGCTGATCAAAGAAGAAAGGTTACTTTTCCAATCCTTGATCAGTTGCCTGATCCAACAAGCCCTTATCTTCACTTTCAAAGCTCATTTTGTTCTCTCAACCCAATAATTCCTCTCCACAAAGTTGATGAAAACAGCTAAATATTTCCAACCAATGAATAATGCAAAGTATCAACCACAAAGAGCACTAGTCAATAGTTATCATCACTTACAACATTCATAACACAATCTCACCCTAATGAGAACCATAACCAAATACTCTTCTGCTCCAAACACCAAATACGGTTAAAATAAAAACCCTCAAATATTTTTATTCTAGTGCAAGCACGAGGTCAATTCCTGCTTTTCCACCACCCACTTCTACAATCTATGATATGGAAATCTTCAAAGCCAAGAAAACAAATAACCTAGAACCAATATACACGGCAAAATTCCACTCACTGATCCAAACTCAATCAACAAGACCCACCATCCAAAACCCTCCCAAGCTTCCTCCTTTGTGAAAAATTCGCAATAACCATCACCTAAAAAGATGAAAAACACTCTCCCCTTCAATGAAATTCGCGAGATAGATATATACACTTCATCGCCCCAAAATCAGAACACAAAATCACAGGGAAAAGAGATTCAATTCAAAAACTTTAGGAACACCCATGAAATTTTGCTCCGAGGGAAAACGAAAGGGACCATAATCATTGAAGGGTTTGTGCCTAATCTAAAACTCCACCATGAAATTAAGGAAAAGAAAAAACTAGGGTTTTGGATTTTTATAGATGACCTATGTGGATCGAGGGTTATGGAGAAAATCGATCACCGAAACAGTGTGGAATCGAAATCTTGGGGAGATTTGGCAGTGATGGATCGCGAAGAAGGAAGGGGGAGTAAGCGAAAAGAGAAGGAGATTTGAAGTGAGAGAGAGAAAATTGTTACTATTGTGGTGTCATAATTATCTACGGCAAGCTATGGGATAGGAATGCTTTTTTTTCTCTACGATGATAAATAAATTAGTAATAATTAGAACTACTGTCTTAATCTTACTTACAAAAATTTGTTTTTCTTAATAAAAAAATCTTACTTACAAAAACGTTATTTAATTCTTACTACTTTGCTAGAATTACATGAGTAAATAGTGTATCCAATTTAAAGATTTTTACATTATTAAATCAAAAATATTTTATGATAATTACTTTAATATTTTATTTTAATGAACATAATATTTGAGGTACAATTAAAAAAATTAAGATAGCTACGAGGATCTATTTAGCACGTGAAATGATAATTGTATTTCAAAATGATAATTTTTATTCTAATTTAAATAAAATTAGAATTAGTTCATAAATATATTTTTATGTTTGAGTTAGCAAAAGAATTAGAATGTAAAGTTATAATTGTAAATTAATTTCAATTTTATTTAACACTCGTAAATAAAGTAATCATAGGTTAGATTATGTTAAGTTTAAATAAAAAAATACATATTTTAGCAAGTGTTAGTCAGAATAATGATGAGAAATCACAACAATTATTAATAAGATTATAAAATAATGACAATTACAAAAAAAAATAGAAATTGTCTTTATTAGTGGCGACGATGAACAGTAATGATCACAACAATAATAGTAACAACAACATAATAATAACTCCACTCAAAAGATGAGTGAAATCAATGATAAATTTGTGTAAAGTAGTAATATTAAGATATATATGGTGGAGTGTCATATATTATGAGGGAATTTTGTTCACAACTTGGACACTTGCTTAGTCAATTTGGTTGAGCTCATGGTCACATGTCAAAGCATTGCCCAACATTATGAAAGAGTGCAATTCATTATGTTTAGTGAGATTATTAATATCCTTTAAATGCAAGTTAAACTTCAACTTTATATGATACTCCTAAATAAAAGTAATCATAGGTGGCATTATGTTGGGGTTGACTAAAAAAAGATATTCTAAAAGTGTTGACAACAACAATAATGAGACAAAAAAAGTAGTCATGATAGTTAATGGGGAAACAAAATGATGGCAATTACATAATTAGGTGTTGTTACAATTGGTGGCAATGATAGGACAACAATGGTGGCAATTATAATAGTAATAGCAACAACAAAATAATAACCCCACTAGAAGAATGGGTGAAATTAAATAGTGATTGAGTTGTGCAAAGTCACAATACCAAGACTATGTATGGAGGAATAGTTAGAGACCATAAGGACCAATTTATTCTAATCTTTTGGTGCAACTTGGGAACTTGCGCAATCATTTTAGCTAAGCTTTAGGTCATAAATGAAAGTTTAATCTTTTAAAGCAACTAGGCATGCCCAACATTATGATAAAGTTTATTTCATTGAGTGCAATGAGATTGATATCCTATAGATGTAAGTTAAAATTTCAATTTCATTTGACATTCATATATGAAAGTAATTATATGTGGGATTATGCTAGGTTTGAGTAAGAAAATATATTTTGTAGGTGGGCAATAATGGGATAAAAATGTAGCAACATCAGTTAATGAAAAAATAGAATGACGACTATTACTACAATAAGAAGTTGTCGTAATGCGAGTGATAGAGTAACAATGGTGACAATAATAATAATAATGACAAAATAGTAACTCCACCATAATCATGGGTGAAATTAAACAATGATGGAGTTGTGCAAAATCACAATACCAAGACTATGCATGGAGTAGTTAAAGAATATGAGGTCCAACTTATTCTTGTAATTTTCATGCAACCTGGACACTTGTTCAATCGTTTTGGTTAAGCCTTGGACCGTATACCAAAGCTTGATCCTTTAAAGCAGCTAGGCTTATCTAACATTATGATAAAGTCTAATTCCTTGAGTGTGATGAGATTAATATCCTCTAGATGTAAATACATTCACATTTGATTTCACAAGATTTCAAGTACAAAGAGTCTTTTCCAACAAAGTGATTACATCTCCTAAAACTGTGTATTTCATGAAGTGAACAAAACTATTAATGCCTTGGCCAAGTGTAACACTTGTCATTTCTTGATCGATAACATAAGCTTGATTAAAAATAATTATAAAAAAAATATAGTTAAATAATTATGCATGAATTTTGTTTGAAATTCATTGAAAACTTTGTTGTAAATTGACAATTTACATTATGAAAGTAAATAAAAGTCAAAGAATTCAAGGAACTAATTACATTTAATTCTTATTAATTTCAATTAATTTAATATTGTTGATTAAAATCATTTTATTTTATTCTAATATTTGATAGTTGACAAAGTAGAAAAATTTATGAGACCTTTAAAAATCATTTCTATCTATCCAAATTATTTTTTAGCATAAATTATAATTTTAATCCCTTTTAATTTTTTTATTTGGAATTTTAGTTATTAAATTTTATAATTTTATTTATTTAATCCTCAATTTTGGTTTAATTTAACAATTAACTAATGATGGTGTGCCAATATTGTGATTAGGTGAAAATTTTATTCATGTTAACCATTTAACTTAACAATTTTGTATCACCATGACATTAGTACAAAATATTCATCAGTTTTACTAATGACTAATCTTTGTCGGGAAACCTAACTGACCATCTTTAGTGGGGTCTCTCCTTCAAACCACGTTTTTCCATCTACAAAACTTGAACCCGAGACCTTATCTAAGGGAATCGAGTCCAAGACTACTTGAATCAACGATTTGTTTAAGTAAGGTCCTTTGCTTTTATTTTGTGGTAAGCAAACTAAATACAGGGAAGAGACACACGTTGAGGAAGCTTTAAAAAATGTTTTTCTTAAAATGTGTCTCCTTATCTAGGAAAAGAATTTGTTTACATCATATGTATACAAACTTGATAAACCAAATTATAACATAGAAACCATTATGTGATACAAAAACTAATGATAATTTAATATGGTGTTAAAATATATCCATAATCCATTATACCAAAAAAAAAATCCCTAATCCATTGTTTTGGTGGAACCAACTTGCATACATAAAACTTACAATACTATTTGTTATTGTTTAGTAAGTTATCTCACTTTAATTATGTTTTTTTATGTAATGCTGATAACATATACCACTATATCAATATATCACTTAACTTGCAAGATTTCAATCATGTCAATTCAATTCAAGGTATTTTTTTTTTCAAAGCCTCTCACGATTATATGACTTGACTTTACAAAAGGTTGAAATTTTGTAAAAGAAAATCACAATTAATTTTACAACACATTTCTAAAGCATCAATCCATTATTTGAACCTCTAATCAAGTGTTTATAAAGGACAATTAAACAGAAAGATCCAATTAAAATATATATAAAAGTTAAGAGACCGTATTAAAAGAAAAAAAATTCAAAGACCTAATTAAAAATTTGATAAAAATATGATGACCCACAAAATAATTAAACCTAATATTTTTAATTCATATAAAATTAAAATATATCATTATTTAGCGTAAAGCTAGACTCCATATTTCACAATCACATATTTCAATTTTATAAAAACTAAATTTTACATAAATAAAAATGAACATTTTTAATTTTATAAGATCAAAAAATATATTTTAACTTTAATAATTTTATTTTAAAAAAAATGACTTATATATAAAAAGGATATTCACTTACAGTCATTTTTCTCCTCCTTATCCATTCTTAGCTTCTTTGTATTTTTGTACCTCACGTAACCAAACACAACATCCCTTGTAAACCCTTTGGTTGGCTAACATTCACTCTCATCCCACGCTGTTAAGCTTCGTAAATAAGATTCAACACGAGGGGCACTTTACAACACTACCCTCTAAACCCCTTCGAACGCTATCTCTATCCATCTCAGCTCAGAGTGCACACCGAGCAACTACCATGGCTACCGCTCCTTCGCTTCTACACTCATCTGGGTCCTCTTTTTTCTCTCAATTTCGTGCCTTTCAATTCTCTTCTTCTTCGCTGTTTCCTCATGGAAACAGGCATGGGAATGCCGTGGTCTCTGTGAAGGCCTCTGCTTCTGGGGTTGTGTTGGTGGAGAAGTCTGAGGCAGAGAAGGCCAATAGGCTCAAAACAGCTTACACTGAGAAAATTATTCCCTTGCTCATGGAAGAGTTCTCTTACACCAACAAACACCAGGTTTTACCAAATTTTCTAACTTTTGCTTAATGTTTTTTTTTAACACTGTTTGGCTGTGAAAGTTTGAATCTTTTTTGGTTTTGGGTTGGTGGGGTTTTTTTCAACTTTGGTGTAATAGTGGGGAGATAGAGATGAAGCATGATAAGCTGATTTGGTTTCATTGGGTTTCACGGCTCAATTTCAGTTTTCTTTGGGTTTGATTAGGTGGGAGGGGGACTAATGATGTGATTGGAACGGTGGAAAGAAGACCAAGGAGGAGAGAAAAGTTGAAATTTGAATTGAAGAGAAAATGGAAGTGAGGAAAATTTTGAATTTTTATTTCTATAAGTTAGATTTTTTTTTCTTCCCATTTTCTCGTTAACTAAACAAAATAAAATACATTGTTATCCTTGTTTTCTTTCCTATCTTCCAAACATACCATAAGTTTTGATGTCAAATAGTGTTGAAGAAGAAATGGGGGTATGATCATTTGGTTTGCCTTCAATTTTTGCAATGTTGGGTTTTATCTTCCTTCATTTCAGGTGCCTAAAATTGAGAAGATTGTGGTGAACTGTGGTATTGGAGATGCTGCGCAAAATGCAAAGGGTTTGGACGCGGCAATAAGTGATCTAGCACTGATCACAGGGCAGAGACCTATTAAGACTCGGGCCAGGGCTTCTCTTGCCACTTTTAAGATCAGGGAAGGTCAACCGCTTGGGATTGCTGTGACACTAAGAGGAAATGTGAGCATTTAGTAGTATTCGATTTATATTGTTTAGTGAATATAGTTGATGGGCATGGGATGATTTACTGAATTTATTTATGCTTTTTCTTTTATGCTCTGGACATTCTCCTATTGTAGATGATATTTAGAACAATGTGAGTATCATGATGTTACTGGCTTTTGGTAACTAGCTGCTACACTGCTGTTACATGGATTTATTTTCCTGATAGTGTGGCTGTTTTGCTGGTACGGTTAAATGCCTCGGTATAAGGAGCTTTGACTAGTGCTGATATGCTGCTGGAAACTTATTCTTAAATGTGTTGCTACTATTTGTTAACTTGTCCATTATCTACAGCTAGGGATCTTGTGTAAACCTTTTGACATCCCTCAAGAGAAAGAGGAATAGAGTGAAGTATGAGTATTGGAATATAGTTCGATAGGATTTATATGATTATGAAAGGATTTCATTTCATTACTTAGGCATATTCGTTTAATCTGGTAAGTTAATAGCAGTTCTGAACATTGGTAATGGATTCATGGCCAACTATAGAACTTAAGAAGTTAAAATAATCTTTTGCTAATGTGTGGATTCCATACTGTGATAAATGTGCTGCTGTTTGTTAACTTGTCCTTTATCTGCGGCTAGGAATCTTGTGTAAGCCTTTTGACATCCTTTAAATGAAATAGGAATAGAATGAAGTTTGAGAATTGGAATATAGTTCAATAGGGGGTTATATGATTATGAAAGGATTTCATTTCTTTACTAAGGCATATTCGTTTGATCTGGCAAGTTAGTAGCGGTAATAACCTGAGAAGTTAACTAATGTATGGGAAATGTGCGGATTCCATACTTGTCTAAAAGTAACCTAGAACAGAGTTGCTATTTAGGTTTGGAATATATGCTTTCATGTTGCAAATTAGCAATATTCCTTGTTGACATAATATGCTCTCCATCAATCAGACATTATCTTGTAACTGAAAATGTTTACTTGGAAAACATTATTCTCCTCCTATAAGAACAGTAGGTAACATTATTTCCTGTTATCCTGAACTTGTTTCTTCAGAATCTAAAGTTAAAGTAAATTTTGGCCTTCTGTTTTGTCTGTGTTTTATCAAGGTCGAAGTTGTTTTCTTTTGGATAGGCTATGCTAATCATTTGTGTTTAATTTTCAATGTTACTTTAATAAAGAGTGCTCTCATCAGGAATTTACTGAATGAGACTATCCACTTGTTTAGAAGCACGATTTACAACCCCCAACAATTTACATCCCAGATGTGAAAATCTCAGAAGCAACAGCTAGTAGCATTATCGGATGTGAAAAATCACGTCTCCGATTCATTTCCAAACATGCTACGGAGTTTCTGTCATGTCAAAGGGTTTAGTGATATGTTGCAATATATATGTATGTGAATTTGATATCTGTTTGAAATTCTTTATTTAAAAACTGTAAGTACATCATTGAATACCAAATTCCAATTCTAATACTCTACTTTTCAGTAAGCTCTCATATTTTAGCAACCATCCAGTACCTGTTGTATTAGAACCACATACCATAAACCAAAACCTCATGTGTCTTTATAAAGCTGAAATCCGATAACTGTTGTTTGATTTTTGACAGATGATGTATTCATTCCTAGACCGAGTTATCAACCTGGGACTTCCTAGGACAAGAGATTTCCAAGGTGTGAACCCCAACAGCTTTGATGGGCATGGGAACTACAGCATTGGCATTAAGGACCAGGGTGTGTTCCCAGAGATCAGAGCCGATGTTGTTGGTAAGCCTCGGGGAATGGATATCTGCATCGTGACGACGGCTAATACCGACCAAGAAGCACAGAAATTGTTAGCTCTTATGGGTATGCCCTTCAGAGAGGGAAGTGGTCCTGCCACGACAATTCGGAAAAAGAAGCTTAAGTCTCATCATTTTGATGCAAAATCAAAGGGAAGAGGAAGGAGGTGACATAGTTTTGATGCAAAATCATAGGATAAAAGGAAGTAAGGTTGGAACCAGAAGAGACTGTGTTGTATTCCTGGTTTCATTCAGATGTAATATTATTTTTGATTCTTTATGTAAGAGGCTTGGACATGCCATCAACTATGTCGCTATGAGGTTATAATGTGGTCTTGCAGATCTTGCTTGCTAATTGATTTCCATTTATTTCCTGTTTATTTTGGCACTCTTAAGTTATTCTACTAGTCTACAATTTGCAATTTTTCACTCGATTATGAAGTCAAATATCAAAGTCAACATTCCTAAATGTACCATACTAATTAATATGGTAAGAATATATTCGAAATTAGTCAACTTTTAATAAAATGTTTTTGTATGATTTTCTTACAAAGAGAATTATTATAAAATTCAATAATTTTATTATTGATGATAATTTATAATTTGATGTATTAGTGTATTTAAATTAAATTCTTAATGAAATTTGTCATTAGTTAAAAAAAATTAATCCACAAAAGGGGATGAAATTGTGGATGCTTCACTTTTTCCATTTTTAATTAAATTTAAACATGCGTTATTCTTTAAAATTTAAAATGTCACAATAATAATCAAAGCAACAGATTTAAAATGCCGAATTTGAAAATTATTTTAAATTTATAAAAAAATTAAATTTAAATTGGTGCTATCAAAACTTGTTTATACTAGCTAATTGAACTAGAGTAAAAGGAAATAAGTGATCTAACCAAAAATAATTAGGACATGTTTGAGTTGTCGTTTATTGTGCTGTACGTGTTTTTTTAGATTGATCGAATGAACAAATACAAAAGACATATATTTGACTCTTTTAAAAATGTCATTTTGAGGACTACTAACGATAATTCAATCATTAGTTTTTTGAATTAGAAATGTTGTAAAACTAATATGATCAACCATTTTTTATTAGTTTGGATGTATGTTTGGATTAAAGTTTACAAAATTCAATTTAAGTTAAACTTAGTTAGTAAGTTGATTTTACAAGAGAAATCCAAATTTTATTTTTACAAAAAAGAATTTTCATACAAGATTTTAATGTGCAAACATACTCTTTGGAGAGTAATTAAGCATGTCACAAAAATTGATTTTACTTTCTAAACCCCTCAAATAGAAAATCAAACAAAATGGTTAAATGGGTTCAAGTGAATGAGTGAAGGAATAGAACTGCTATGATTTTTTTCTTGAGATATAGCGTGATATTTTTTTATAACTTTTAAAGTATGAAATTTATAGATTATGATTTTTTAATATACACTAGTACTATTTATGTAATTTAACCGGTAATTTACTAATTCCAAGAGTAATTTCTCTGTCACCGAATTGATAATTACATTTTTAAAAAAAATAGTAACAAAAATATTTCCAAAATTAACATAACACCCAAAATTTTGAGTTGCGTCCCAAACATTGGGACCTAAAGGGGTTTAAACAAATCCAATCTCTCAATATAAAACCCAATGATCTCACTCTGTTTCTGATTTCTCAGTTCTCACTCGTTGTTTGTCCTTCGGTTCATCAGCGTGTGTCTCAGCCATGGCGTTTCCCTACATGGAAGCCGTTGTCGGTGAGCTATCTTCTCTTTCTCTATTGCCCCTTATGCAATTTTTCCGCCTCTCTTATTTTTCAACCTCAAAAATCATATATTTCAGCTACTGGGTCATGTTATTGTAAATAAAGTTTCTATCTTTCTATTTTATCCTTTCTAATCAATTTGCTAGTTTTTGAGTTTATCGTGTAATTCGACCCTTTTATTGGATTCTGGTGACGCGTTAATTGAAAGTGCTGTGGTTATTCATTTGAGGATTTTGAGTCCCCTCCTCCCCCTTTTTACTTGCCCTAGCATTGCCATTGAATAACATGCATTTTGTGTTCTTGTTGTATTATGTATGGAGTTTTCTTTGAAAAATGTAACCCCTTTGGTTTCTGACCATTTACCAGTACAGGGAAGAGTAATGTTAATAGACAGGGTCTTTCTCTTTCTTTTTAGTTAATTATAACTTGAGGAGAAGAAACCTAGAGTTATAACTCAGTAGAATTATATATTTATGTTGTGATCCATGTAGCTGACCTCACCTAAGGCTTTGTTGTTGTTGTTGTTGTTGTTGTGGGGGTGGTGGTCATGGATGTGTTGTGGCCAGATGCGGGTGAAGCAGCATCTGAGATTTCACTGGTTGGAAAGAATAGTCCACTTATTTGGTTGTATGTGGTGTAGATAACTTGGGAGTAGAAAACATGATTGTTCTTATGCCTATACACTATGTCGTCAGGGGCATTTAAGCTAGGTTTATTAATTGCTTGATCTTGTGTTGGTTCTTCATAATATCGCATATTTATTAAAACATAGCTGGCTTGCCTCAATGACATGGTGTGTTTGGTAGTATGAACAACTCCATAAGTATGTCAAATTGGATGGATGTAATGGAACATGTTTGGCAGTGATTCATGATGTTACACAGCTCTTTTATTGTGGAAACTTTTGTATGTTGCTGAAGTAGTAAACGGTTGTAACTAAGTGCAAAGATATAAATTAGGGAGAAAAACAGACAACAACAACAAAGCCTTATCCCACTAGGGTTTGGTTTGATGTATATGTGACAAACTATAGGCCTACCTACACAGAGGCAAAAGTGAAACTGATGAAATGAATATTATGAGGAGTAGCTGCTCAAATCTGAAACCCAAATCTTGATGCATGATGCATCTTAATACTCACTGCTGCTGGGATTCAATAGAAAACCCTACAACCATTGGTCTAGTCCCTTTGCTAATACCACTATTCCCCATGATTTTGTTGTGTCATTTGGTTTGACCCAGTTTTGACTGTCCAATATTGTTTTCTTATACTTTTTTGTTGTATTTCACTGCTTAGTCCCTTCAAAATTGAAAATAAAATATAGGATTTAACTGTTTCATGTTTTCTTATGATCTATTTTCAGGGTTTATGATATTAATGTACATATTTGAAACTTACTTGGATGTGCGGCAACATAGTGCCCTCAAACTTCCTACTCTTCCAAAGACTTTAGAAGGAGTTATCAGCCAAGAGAAATTTGAGAAATCTAGAGCCTATAGTCTTGATAAAAGGTTTGTTCTTGAATTTATGTGAATTTCTTTCATTGGATGATGTTATCTTATTCTCAAGGTTGCTTCTGGTATTTCTTTTTCTTCATAATTGTGTATTTCTGTTATTGTATCTTGTTAGCATTTTTACAAATGCCTTTTTTTTTGTTCAGCCACTTCCATTTTGTTCACGAGTTTGTGACAATAGTGATAGACTCTACAATTTTGTACTTCGGAGTATTGCCCTGGTTTTGGAAGGTGAGATTTTGGTGTGGTATTTATGAAGTACGAACCCTTCTTTGCCAATTGTAAAATTGCTATTTGATGTCTATTGATTACAGATATCAGGAGATTTTATGACAATAGCCAGTCTCAATGCTGAGAATGAAATACTGCATACCCTTGCCTTTTTAGCTGGGGTGATGATTTGGTCACAGGTGTGTTTTTGACACTTTTTATTACTAGAGAATATAGTAATTTTTGGGTGTATTATGCATAATTGAGACCACCAGTTTTATTTACTCCATGTTCAACTTCACTGGGACCAACTTGAATGCTTTGTTATTTATTATTCTCCTCTATCTCTTTTTGATATCCTGTGCTGAAGCATTACTTTTTGGAATATTTTTTTCTTTTTTATTACTTTTTGGGTTTTGGAAGATGATGGTAATGCTTTTTGTTGCTTCTGATAACTGTGCATTTGAATTATCAATCTTAATGTCTACATTTTAATAAACTTTATTGTGTGACTACCTATTGTGCAGATAACTGATTTGCCCTTTTCTCTGTACTCAACTTTTGTGATTGAGGCCCGTCATGGTTTTAACAAGGTTCGTATTCTTCCTTCAAATTCAACCATCCATCTATTATTTCATTCATGTTTTTAGTTCACTCCTTTTATTTTGATTTGACGTCTCATTTTGTAATATTGTTTTTCTGTTGTAAAATTCGTATTTTTGTATCCTACTATCCTTACGTTTTTATCTTCTATTATACAGCAAACACCATGGTTATTCTTTAGGGACATGATTAAAGGAATTTTCCTTTCTGTAATAATTGGTCCACCTATAGTGGCTGCAATAATTGTAATAGTACAGGTAAAATCTTCTGCTATTTAAAATAACTAGCACTTTAAAAACTTAGCTTGATATTTGGATTTTCTAGCTGCTCTTGTTTTAGAGTTATTTTTGACTTTGATTTTCTATTTTAATGTTCATGTGAATTTTGGCAGAAAGGAGGTCCATACTTGGCCATCTATCTTTGGGCTTTTACATTTGGTCTTTCTATTGTGATGATGACCCTTTATCCAGTACTAATAGCTCCACTCTTCAATAAGTTTACTCCAGTAAGAATTTCTTAACATATAATATTTTAAAAAAATTCATATACCATATTTGTTTATTTTAGTTTTGGGATAATTACATTGAATTCTTCCAAGGTTAGCACTAATTACACTCGGACTCTCCTCTTTTGGTTATGGGGCTGAGAAGGAGGTTTCAGGAGAGGTCAAATACTCAAGTTGGTAGAGGTTGGTGCAGGCAGTGGAGGTGTGGGGATGGGAGGATTTAGAGCTTGGCTTGGATGAGGAACAGTCCATCTTGGTTTTTGGGAGAAGCATCCCAGAGGAAGGGCACAATAGTCTTGTTTTGTATTTTTAATTTTGAAAAAACTAGAAAAAAATTAAAAGTCACGTGTTTGTTTTTGTGTTAATGCTTTAACAGACCAATAACTGCTGGGTTAAAGCTGTAATCATAATTATCAAATTAATGGAGTTGGGTTGGGTGGATGTAAGCAAAGTGAGTATAGTTGTGATTAGTGCAAATCGAAGGGGAGATCAGTGTACTTTTTCCTGCTATTTTTGGTTACACTTTAATTCTTTATCTTTGCACTCATGATATAATTGGTAACTAGCTTCCAGATGGTCAACTCAGGGAGAAAATTGAGAAACTTGCTTCCTCCCTCAACTATCCGTTAAAGAAACTATTTGTTGTCGATGGATCCACAAGATCAAGTCACAGCAATGTAAGGAATATTGATCTCCTCTAAATTCAAATCCAATACGGTTACACTTCATTATACTATGCTTATTTTAATCTCAAATAGATTAACTTTAACTTTATTTGTATTCTTCATTATTCC
Source organism: Glycine max (assembly GCF_000004515.6). Classification (NCBI taxonomy): domain Eukaryota; kingdom Viridiplantae; phylum Streptophyta; class Magnoliopsida; order Fabales; family Fabaceae; genus Glycine; species Glycine max. Next base: position 52,885,044 of record NC_038254.2, on the reverse strand, counting down.
CCCTCCTTTGAGATCAAGTAAATCTTGAGATTGTTTTTTTTCTCCCCTATCTGCATGCATGCTGAGGATTCAAATATGTAGAATTTTGTCACCCACCAGAACAGTTTGATTTTTTATGAAATGCTAACCCCTGTTAATTTTCTTCTGTTGTTTGTTTTCTTTTCTTGGCCTTGTTGTTAAAAAGTGTAGCTGTCATTTTATCTTTTATTTTTAATCCCTTGAGATGATTATAATTTAGCAGTGAATAGCAGTGATGTGTCCTCACAGTCACAGATTTATCTATGTTGGCCAATAGTAATATATAATAAACTATTTTGATAAACTTTTTAGTATGGCATTGTTTTGAAGACTGCTCCTTCCCTTGCAACCCAAATTTAAAAGGGGATATGGATATCTTTATATTAAAATACATTTATTTCTTTTATACGACTTTTATATGGGTGTTGATAGATCAAAGCTGAATAACAGTGGAATAGGTTACAGAATAGAAAGCACGTATACAGCAGGAAGTCATGTACTTATAGGATTTTGTTTTAATTTAGATTACATGCTCAAATTTTATCATACTTCTGTTTATGGAATAACAGGATTGCTTTTGACATCACTCTGTTATGGAGTGGTTTACCAAGCTCATGGTTTTTCAATATTGAGTTGCTTAGGGTACATTGTCTTGAAAAAACTCATGAAGATGGCTTATTAGGGCTGCTGTTTATTTTTGTGTCTTATAATATTTAGTTGGATGTGATCACTCTTTCAAATTTGCACAACTTTTCTTTATTTGAAATTTCTTATGTTGTAAAAAATAAAGTATAGAAAATAGTCTTTCATGTCATATTTTTATCTTCAGTTTGTAAATTTGCTTGAAATAATTTCTATATATATTGCAGGCCTATATGTATGGATTCTTCAAGAACAAGAGGATTGTGCTTTATGACACATTAATTCAACAGGTTAAGAATTACTAATAACTGTAGAAATTTATTTTGTCTTTCAGGTTGTTATACATCTCGTGTTTTAACCTTATGGAAGAGCTTTATTTCTATAAAATTCATTATATTCTCTCAAGCTGCTTCTTTTTAAAAAATAAATAAATCTTGAGTGAATCTTTGCAAATGTTTGTACCATTCTCCCTCTCCCTGCTTTCATTCAATGAGATGCTACCTGCATGTAAAATTTCTATTTTGTAGGCTAGACTAGGGTTGGTTTGTAGTCAAAGCTTATGTTCAAATTGATTGAGGTGATTGAATTTGTTGTTCCACATTTAACTTTTACTGAATTAATGAATATCCCATGTAATGGTTTCCTTGCTTATTACTTTCTGATATATTTTTCATTTCATATATGTGCTGCTTCTCTTTAAAGTTTAAAATATTAGAGTGTACGTACTATGTAGCAATAGGATCTAAAATTTCAATTTTTTTATAACTCAAAAACAACCATAATTGGCAAAACATGCATCAATCCTAGCTCTGATAACAATTGATGGAAAATTAAGAAACAAATTGATGCACAGTTATAGCATGTTTATAACTAATAACAATAAGAGGGTTAGAGAATGTGTACCTAAAGAGATGAAATTGATCCTTATTATCTCAATTGAATCATGAATACCGAATGAGGGAGAATATATTAGTAGTTTATGGTGAGTGTCAGAGTGTCTATATCAAATACTAAATTTGAGAAATGTGGTTTAGTTATGAGTTATCCTTACTTATCAAATGATGTTATACAGTGCAAAGACGATGAGGAGATTGTTGCTGTTATTGCCCATGAGTTGGGACACTGGAAGCTCAACCATACTGTGTACACGTTTGTTGCTATGCAGGTTTGTGTAATAGCATTCCTGAACTGAAAGTGAATACCAGATTGCCTCTATATTGATTATTCATGATAATGGAATATTTGTGGTTTACTTTGTGAAGCCGTTTAGCTTGACATCATTAAGACCTTGTTACTATTGCATTTGATGATGTAACTCTGTAAACAATGCCTAATAGTTATATCATCAAATGCATCTCTCATAGTTACATTCAATTATAATTAAATGTTTAATGGAAAAGGCATTGCAATATTTTGACTGAGATTATTTGTAACACTTTGATATATTGTTGTAGATTCTTACACTTCTACAATTTGGAGGATATACACTGGTGCGAAATTCAACTGATCTGTATCGAAGCTTTGGGTTTGATACCCAGCCAGTCCTCATTGGGCTCATCATATTTCAGGTACATTTCAAAATATGGTCTTTCCATCTAAATAAAAAATGTTTGCTGGATTTCTGTTGGATGTACATCTTGCTGCATGGGAATATTTCTGAGTTGTGCCTTGATGACCGGGTTGGTCGTGGGTTTGAATATGGAAACAACCTCTTTGTATATGCAAGGGTAAGGTTGCGTAAATGACCCTTCCCCGTACTTCGCATAGCAAGGAACCTTCGGGCACTGGAGTACGTTAGTATATTACTGGTCCATCCCTATTGTGGGCATTAGCTCAATTTAATGGTTTTGACTTATATTCTCCTGTTCAATTGTTTTAATTTTAGAGCTTTGTATCATTGCATTGGTCATTCAAACATCTCAAAATGTTCATGCAAGGGGCATAGTCTGTTGCATTATACATATCTACATAGCAAAATGCTATGCTAGCATTGGAAACATCCAGAATTGGGCTTTTGAGAACCATGTTTAGTTACTAACTTTTAAACTCATTTAGAATAAGAGGTTTATTTGACTTCTTTAAATTTGATCTTTGCTATCGGGTGCCTTAAAACACTACTTTCATGAAGTCACTAGGAGTGATATTTAGGTTGTTTGCACAAATCCAAAGTTTGAGCCTCCATGCCATTATTCTTTTATAGTTCCATGGAAGATTTTATCTACAAAGCACTTAAAATCCTTTCACCTGGATTTATTTGCAGCATACTGTAATCCCACTTCAGCAATTGGTCAGCTTTGGTCTGAACCTTGTCAGCCGATCATTTGAATTTCAGGTTACTTTCCTTTTCTTCTCCTTTCATCTCTTTTTGTTGGAGTGAAGATGGATTCGTGGAAAATAGCAATGTATTCTGTTTACACATTATTCTGGCCAAATACGTGGCCATTTTCACCTGCCCTTTTTAACTCCAACTGAGGCCGGCATAGACTTGATCTCCTATGTTTGTGCTGTGCATCTCCTTTTGACTTTCTTTATGTTTGTCATCCTATGCAGGCTGATGGCTTTGCTAAGAAGCTTGGATATGCATCTGGACTACGCGGTGGTCTTGTGAAACTACAGGTGACATTTATTATCTGTGCTTTTATACTATTATTTTCCTGGTTTGACAGGCCTTATTTGAATAAATTTCACAGTAAATGCTTAGTATTAGAAGAAAATAAAAAGGCAAAATGAGATAAATTTCATCCACATGTTAAAAATCAACCTATGCATTTAAACTTTTAAAAGTTCTCATACCTAATTTCTCTAAAAGTTGAGATGCACAAATTTATTTTGCTTTTTATTTTTTTCTCCTGTAAGTGCTTGCTAAAATGTTTGTCTAGTAGGGTCATAGTTTTATCTAACTACATCGATGCAACCAATTATCAGTGAATTGGTTGCTTTGTGGATGTATTTTCAATTTTCACTTTTTATTCTTCCTCATGCTATTATGTGCAAGGAGATTTTGTTCCTGGTGATGGGAAGTAAAGTGATTTATACCTGCATTTTCAGGAGGAGAATCTTTCAGCTATGAATACAGATCCTTGGTACTCTGCTTATCACTATTCTCATCCTCCCCTTGTTGAAAGATTGGCCGCGCTGGACGAACCGGATAAGAAAGAAGACTAAGCAAGCAACTTAAAGATGAAGAGCAGCTAAAATTGGTTGTACCCTAATTTGCTATGATTGAGTGCTGCAATAGCTGTAATATCTCAAAAGGTGACATGTTTATGTAGCTTAGGTTTCAGTGATCATGTTTTGGTCCAGGAAGATTAGATTACAAGAGTGAAGGGAAATAGGGACAAAGCAAAAACATAGTTTTACGTATCTCTAGATGGCATTTTATAACTCTTGTGCATAATGTTTTATTACTCTGCTTTGGTTTATGTCCCACTTTTGTTTTTGTTGATTATCTTTCTTTCATACTACATTTAAAAATGTTGCTTTTGGCGAAGGTAATAGATTAAGAGTAAAATACATTCTCTTTCACGTCATGAATGAATGTTTAAACTTCAAATTACAAAGTAATTTTTTTTATCCATAAATGACTATTAAACATTCATCTTAATATATGAATGTTTAGTTTACATACTCATTTATGGATAAAAGAGTTACATATTCATTTCTATTTTAAATTCCTTCTTATGAGATATTAGTGTTGTGTATTTAGTATAAGTACGCCTTTTAAAGACAATTTTTTTTTCAATCTCTTCGCATTGTGCAACTTTAGAATTATTGATAACTAATTTTGAATATCTACTCTCAACTGGCTTTAGAAATTAAATGAAATTTTTATTTTATGTTTTTAGAATAGTTTGGTGAGGGTGAGCCCTAGTGCAGCGGTAAAGTTGTGTCTTGGTGACTTGTTGGTCATGGGTTCGAATCCGGAAACAGCCTCTTTGCATATGCAAGGGTAAGGCTGCGTACAACATCCCTCCCCCATACCTTCGCATAGCGAAGAGCCTCTGGGCAATGGGGTACGAAGTCTTTTTTTTTTTTAGAATAGTTTGGTTTCAATTTTTTTATACTTTTTTACTTTCTACTCTTTTTTGGGAAGTTTTTACTTTATTTTTTGTTTTCTACTCCTTTTTAGAAATATGATTAAATTTTATTTTTAATTGTAGAGATGTCTTGAAAACTATTAAGTCAATTCTGACATCGAAGAATCTTTTGTTTCAACCTAAGTGCAATATTTTTTCCTAGTAACATTTAGATATTTGATCTTAAACAAGCATTATAAAAAATTAGCATAAAAAATACAAAATATATTACATGAATGATTGTAGTGTAACGAAAGAGTATAATAAAATTTGGAATCTCTTTAGCAATTAACGCCATATCAATGCTAATTAAATCTTTCCTCTGATAAATGCTAAAAGTGTATAGCATTCTGTGTGTGTGGTAAAAAATTTAGTTCATGGGAAGAGGATTTGCTTTGGAACATGGATTATAGGCACTCTTGTAGGTAAAACAATTGAAGTAGTAAACACCATGAAACACCATGATTAGGAGGAAGATTAATTTTATGTGACTGCATAAAATTAGGTTTGTAGGAGAAAGGAAAGAGAATTAGACACGGTAGGTTTTAAGTTGTTGTAAATTGCTAAAAACAAATAGGTTGGGTAAAATTGTCATTGAAAACTTCAAGTATTGGAAGAGTGATGTTGATAGGATTATAATTCTTAAGTTTGTAGTGGAAGGGGAGACTTAATGTAATTAGTGCATATTCAACCTTAGTTGGGGTTAGAAGAACACCATAAGATAAAATTTTAAGGATTTAGAAGTTTTATTTAAGGAATAACATTAGGGGGGAAAATTCTGAGAAGATCTAAATGGTCAATGTAGAAGAGATGAGAATGATGAGTGGTGGACATGCTAGTCATGATAAGATTAGGAATGAATGCACTAAGGAAGAAGTTGAGATAACTCCTGTTATAGAAAACATGGCCTATGTGATTTGATTTGTGCATGCGTGGAGAATACTTAATACTTTTTTTTTTCTTTAGCTCCTGTTATAATATTTTATAAAAATATTAAATATATCATGATTTTAACACAAACCATACTATAAGACTCTCTTTAAGACTTTTCTGAGATCCTAACCATCCTAATGCGGACAAGACATTAATAAAAAATATAAAAAAATAAACTTAATATCTACCATTATTAATTTCTTGATTTATAATGTTAAATTAATAAAATAAATAGTATAATAAATAAATTAATAAAATAAATAGTATAAAATAACTCACACACACACACATATATATATATATATATATATATATATATATATATATATATATCTTATTTTTATATAATTTTTCATCAATTGTTATGATATATAGACTAACTATGTTTTGTGTATTATTAGAAGATTTATTTATTTATTTATTTATAAATTTAATTATTAATAATATTATATTATAAACATAAATATGTTATATATAATTCTTATTAAACTTGATGACTTTTGTTATTATTATATTTGATGTGTTTGTTTATTTTTATTGTGAGTGTTGTTTGATTTTATTGTGTTTGTGAGAAAAAAATATTTTAAAACTTGAATTTTTTTTTATAAAAGTTATAAACACATGTATTTCTTTCTTGTATAATTTGAAATAAAAAATAATTTTAACTTTAGTTACAAAACTAATAAATAATTTTATAAAAGATTATTTATCAAATATTTTTTTAGAACTTAGATATTTAAATAATTAAAGTATAAAAAAATTCAGTCTCCTTTAATGGTTAAATAATTAAAGTATAAAATTTAGCTTTTAAGATCATAGTTAGTCTAACATTCTTAATTTAATTATTATACTATTTATTTTATTAATTTAACGTTATAAATCAAGACATTGATAATGATAGATGTTATGTTTATTTTTTATTATTTTATATATTTTTATGTTACAATATTTATTTTAATCATTGTAACACTTATAGTATTTAATTTATTATTTTAACATTATATTTTATCTATTATTATTTGAATAGTTTTACAATGGAAACTTCGTTTTCTCTAGGCATGGCAACGGGTCCGAACCTGTGAGGCCCGCCCCAGACCCATCCCGATTTTGACGGGAAAATTGGAGTTGATCGAGGTCGGGGTTGGGGTCAAGTTTTCCCCGATAACCAAATTCGAGTTTGGGATCGAGAATGAGATTCTTAATATCCACCCCGAACCCGTAGCCGAACCGCTAATTATTAATATATATAACACATTGAAATATGAAATTGGGGCGGAACGAGGAAAACCCGACCCATCAAAGACAGGGATGGAGTATAAATATACACCCCGGTCGATTTCTAGGGTGGGGGCCCAGAGAGAAATGGGGAGTCGGGGGCGGGGTGGGGTAAACAAAACCCGACCCGACCCGACCCTTCCCGTTGCCATGCCTAGTTTTCCCCTCTCCTTTCTTCTCCCCCTCCCCTCCACTAGAAAGGCATTTGATTAACCCGTCAACCCATTCGAACCCACCCGTTTTGGACATCTTGACCGGTTGGAAAAAACTGCACACCGCGCATCCCCTTTCTTCACTTCTTCATGCTTCGACTCTTCTGCGCCTTACCTCCGCCGTCGTCTGAGTCGCGCCGCCGTGACGCCGATTGGCTTCGCCGGATTTCTCCTATGTTCGCCTGACGAGACAGAGTGAATCCTGAATCGCACTTCGAACGTGTTCTCTTCGACATCTTCACTTAAGCCTTCGATTTGTGTACACAATCTCTTCTCTAACTTTTTCTTCTTTCCAAATTTCTTAGAAGACGCTGTAAAGGAATACCCATTGTTGCTTTGTTTTTTAGCAGATAAGATGCTTCCGAGGGCATTATTGGCCAAATTCGTTCTCAAACCCTCCACTGTTGTTTCTCCATTCCAGTTCAATCAGCAGGCATGTTGTTGTGCTTTTACAGTATTACCCTTGTCTTGTTTCGACATCCATGCTTATTATCTCAATCTAGGGTTTGGAATTTTTTTTGCAGAGAGCATTGCATAGTAGGAACAAGAAAGCCTTGGAGTTCATTGCAAAAGGCTGGAATGCTTTGAAGGAGGTTGATAGAGTCATCGATTATTCCGATCCCAAGCATTCGGGCATTGTTTCTCTTCTCAGGGTAATGAAAATGCTTTCTCCACCTATTTTTGCTGCTATTTGTTTCTTTATTTGAGATTTGATGCATGAGAAGAAAAAGAGGACCTTTAGTTATTTGAGGTTCAATATTAGACAGCTAAGGAGAATTTCGAGCTTGCTTTGGAAGCTGATAATACCAATACCCATGCTAGGTATTGGTTGTCCAGATTGCATATGAAATACCCTGTTCCAGGAGCTAATAAAGCTGTGTAAGTCAATTCTTTCTCCGCATCATGCTCCATCAATAAATGTAGAATTACTGTACCATATGATTCTAATTCTATTGTTTCTTGGCTTAATTAAGTTTTTCATACCAGAAAAATAGGTCGTTTTCACATTACTATTTAACATTCATTCTTTTTCAACTAATACTTGAAAAACAAGCCTTATTTCTTTTAAGATAGAGTAAATTACACTAACCACCTTTGAGGTTTTGTGAAATTACACAAACACCCCAATGCCTTTTTAGGCTTTACAATAACCTCCCTTTAGGGGAGTCCGGTGGAATGTTTTTCAAACAATCAAGGGGGTTAGTGTAATGTATAACTCAAAAATTAAGGAGGGTTAGTGTAGGAGTAGAAAAAAGCAGAGGATGTTTGTGTAATGTCATGAAACCTCAGGGTAGACTGGACAGTTAGTGTAATTTACTCTTTAATTAACTTATTATGAAAGTCACTGTATGGAACTTATGATTCCCTACAAAATTGTTCTAGTTAAGCTACTTTCTGATGTGAACTCAACCAAGTAGCAATCCACAAGGAAGGGCCAAGTAAAAATCAGTCATGAAATGGAATGCCTCAATACATTATAAATCTCATTTTGTGTAGTATGATGATGCAGCTTTCTAAGATATTCTCTGTTGATTTTTTCCTTTTTAAAATCAATGACCTTCATGTCACTTTTGAGGTTTTATTATTTACTGTTCTTTTTATGCCATTTTTTAAACAGTTTCCATTGACTATGTGTAGTGTACCTGTCGGTTCACTGAGTAGCGATGACTAGTTTGAGTTCTTTTGTGCTTGGTTGTTTTTTCAAATCACATACAAATACTCTCAATCTATCAACCATGAATGCATAACCATATATTCCCTTTTCCCCATGTAAACAGAGGGGCAGCATTATTGGTAGAAGCAGCAGAAATGGGTGATCCTGAGGCACAGTATGCATTGGGTTGTCATCTAAGAGTTGAGGTGAGGGTACTCTAACCCTTATATTGTGATGACATCATTTATGTACATACAACCAACTTTGCAAACTGAGCTTATGATTGCAATAATTCGTTAATGCCTCCGTGAATCACTATTTGCAAATTTAAGATTCTGATTGTTTTTTGTGGTTAATAAATGAGATATTACCTTGGGGAGAGCGATGGTAGGCTAAAGTGCAGAAAGAAATGGCCTGGCCGTGATCTTTTGTATTCATAATGGTGAATTGATAATAGTTCCTTGATTCTTTGGTTGCCTGATTATGAAGCACATATACTTTAATTTACATCACGTATCTATATCCGTTACATATTCAATACCGATACTAATACTCTTAAATACTCCACCTAGATACTTGACTGATACGTATCTGTGAAGTATCCAAGCCTTTAAAAATAGTCGTGAAAACTCAATAGAGCTGCACATGAGACATAGAAGCATGTATGATATGGAAACATAAAAATATTGTCCCTTAATGAACCGAAATTAGTAATTGTCCTCTTTATGGATAATTTCAAGAAAGAAATGAGATTGATATTATTCCTATTTGTAGACAATAGGAGTTGATTTATGATGATTATAATTTTTATTTTTGTTTTTAGTAATGGCCAAGAAGTGTTATTAATTTGGATTTACAGTTACAATTATATATGTATTATGTTTTATGAACTTTTATACATATCTTAGATATCTAGATGTATATCTTATTTGTTATATATTTTTAGAGTAATTGTATTTCCATATCAGATATGTATTGTATTGGATTGGATACATGTATTGTATCTATGCATCATAGTTGTGCAATTCTATTAGATTTCGATGATGTACATATCATTGAATACTTTGGGAAGTATGGTGATCCAGAGAGAATTCTTTAGTTTTGTTTTACTATTTGTTTTTACAATATTTTTGGAGACAGAATGACTATGTCCAGTCTGATCAACAAGCTTTTTATTATTTGGAGAAAGCTGTGGACCAGGTACGTAACCCTATGGAAGGTGTTTTCTTACCATGATTTCAGCATGTCTATCTAAACCTTACTTGGGGTATGTTATGTTCTAGTTGCATCCAGGTGCTCTTTACCTTTTGGGTGCTGTATATTTGACAGGCGACTGTGTCAAGAAAGATATTGCTTCTGCATTGTGGTGTTTCCACAGAGCATCGGAAAAGGTAAATAGGAAATAAAATATACCAATTAATCAAATTTAAGTCATTGGTTTTCCGTAAAATGCTCGCACCCGGTTCTGCATTTCAGCATTGTTTTCTTTATGCTCTTTTTTCATTAGTCTGGTCAATTAGACTAGTTCAACATATGTTGGAATTTCGATATCATCTGGTTATGATTTATTTAGTTTGCACTTCCCCCTGAAGTGCATACCTCTTCTCTTGCCCACCCACCTTCACTGGAGATAACCACTTCACCTGTTTTCAGTCTCTATTAATGCTATGTTACTGTTTCCTTCACTTTTGTTATTTACCTGTATGTTTTGTGCAAGTCTTTATTTTTTTTATTGAAATTATGAATAGTCATTAACTTACTTGTCTTATGAGCATTAGAGCATCTACAATGTAGTTGCTTAACTACAATGCTTGAGTTGCTTAACAATTAAATATTATTTTGGTGTGCCACATGTGATTTTGGGTTGCTTAAAATTGGAAAGAGTTGCTTAACAATTAAATTGGAAAGATAGGAGAGAGAATATGGAGTGGGATGTTGGAGAAGATGGGATATTTGTGATTCCAGCAACTTGTTAATAGGAATTCCCATTAGAGGGAAAACTGATTGGGTTGCTTAAAATTGAGGTGGCATAAAGTGGGTTTCTTATATGGAGAGCACTGAAGATGCTCTTACACACACGTGACTGTATTTATTTTTTTAATATAGGATCATCCTATGTGCTATCCTGCTTTTCGCATTTTTCGGGTCGGCTGCTACGTGCCACTATTTGGAATTGATAACAAGGCAAAAGAGAATGCTTCATGAGCCATGAAGTGCAATGGAGTTTAATTGATTACTCGTGCTCTGATTTGCAGTAATTAAAATTTTGTTAGTTATATTTTTTCTTAATTTTGCTTTTAGAACTCACTGGTTTACTGAAGCTTGTGTTATTTAAATCAAGTGTCCTGTTGAGTTTGTCTTCTAAACTGGTGGACTATGTGGGAAATAGACCTTTTTTGAAAAAAATTATGAAGGTTCAGTTTGTATGGTGGCCTTCAAAGTTGGCATTTGTTCAGGAGTTAGGAGTTTCTAAGCACTGTTTATACTTAAAGATTTGTTGCTAGTGATCGGTGAGGAGGTAATATTGAAGACACAAATAAATGCAGATGTCTTTGCCCAATCATAATAAATGAATGATGAAACCTGCCATGCTGTTGTTTGCTGCAAATCTTTTGATGGCCAGCCCAAGACCGGATAAAAGGTGAGGTTTGTGTTAGGCAATCCACAATCAACGTAAAACTTTGTAGAAATGGATCGAACTAGGTGATGATGATGTTAATGCTAGGTTGTTGCCTGTAGACTGGAAGCAGTGCATTGTATGGCTGAAGTACATATGTCAAAGGAGTAAAGGAGTGACTGCATCCCTGCCTAGATGTAGTGAAAAATAAGCAGGGGCTTACATGTGTGTGTGGTAAAAAATTTAGTTCATGGGAAGAGGATTTGCTTTGGAACATGGAGTATAGGCACTCTTGTAGGTAAAACAATTGAAGTAGTAAACACCATGAAACACCATGATTAGTAGGAAGATTAATTTTATGTGACTGCATAAAATTAAGTTTGTAGGAGAAAGGAAAGAGAATTAGACACTGTAGGTTTTAAGTTGTTGTACATTGCTAAAAACAAATAGGCTGGGTAAAATTGTCATTGAAAACTTCAAGTATTGGAAGAGTGATGTTGATAGGATTATAGTTCTTAAGTTTGTAGTGGAAGGGGAGATTTAATGTAATTAGTGCATATTCAACCTTAGTTGGGGTTAGAAGAGCACCATAAGATAAAATTTTAAGGATTTAGAAGCTTTATTCAAGGAATAACATTAGGGGAAAAGATTCTGAGAAGATCTAAATGGTCAATGTAGAAGTGATGAGAATGTTGCAGTTGATGAGTGGTGGACATGCTAGTCATGATAAGATTAGGAATGAATGCACTAGGGAAGAAGTTGAGATAGCTCTTGTTATAGAAAACATGGCCTATGTGATTTGATTTGGGCATGTGTGGAGAATACTTAATACTTTTTTTTTCTTTAGCTCCTGTTATAGAATACTTAATACTTATAACCCCCTATAAGGACAGTAGATCAGAAGAGTAGCTGAATAGCTAGCAGTGGGAAGACTGAGAAAAACTATAGGCAGAACATTAAATAAAAATTTAGAAGTCCATAATTTGTCTATACTCTATAGACGTGATGTATGACAGAACATTGTGGCTTTCGTTGACCCGCATAGCCAACTCCATCTACTGGGAAAACACTTGGTTTTTATATGAATGATGGAGGATTGGAGGGAAAGGGAACATTTTGTTGAATGTGTAGCTGTATATTAATAAGTATTAATTTCTCATATTTAATGAATGACTGCATTTAATCTTGCCTTGTGAAATTTTTTATTATGAGAAAAAAAGTTTGCACCTAGATATATGGTCCTTGAAAATTTTATGGCCCAGTTAATCTACAAGCGTTCAACCTAATAGGTTTATTGCCGTTTTGTCATTTGCATGTGTAAACAATATAAATATTTAGCTGCTTGTGTAAAGAGTATGCCTTGGTTCTAAATTTTACTCCCCTTAAACATGTAGGGCCATGCTGGGGCTGCTATAGCATATGGATCTCTTCTTCTTAAAGGTAAGCTTTTCATTCTATGTTCTCCACTTTCACCTAATTATGTGGTATATCATTGTTATAGGCAACATTATTATGGTCTTAGTAAGTTCATGATTGGCAACTATAGGCATCTTTAGCTCTACTACTCGTAATGTCTTCCACGGAATGGTTGAAATTGAAATTGATCTGGTGTGAAGACAAACTAGATTCTAAATTTTTATTAGTACATTGGATACTACTACTGATATGTGGGTGGGTACGTGTGAAGAACAAAATACCATTGACAATTGATCTGCATACTCAAGAGATGATTTGCCAAAACATATCTATAGTGGCAAACTGACAAGTCACGATGATGAATGAGAAAGATGCATTGCCCTTGAGATGAAGTACCTAACAACCTGTTTGTTTGCATTTTAATCGTGGCTGCCACACTTTGAAAGCAAGGAAGATATTCATATTACTTCCTTAATAAGGTGATTTCGTGGTTGGGGGGCAGGGCATAAGGGTTGGAGCGATAAGGAGATCATGGATTTAATCTTCTCACTGACGTAACATACTAATTTGAAGATTAAAAGATAATTAGCTTCACCTCACTTGAATGTCTCCCAGCTGGGTCTGGTGGCTTGCATTGTACATAGCTTTTTTTATCCTGTTTAGTGTTTGGTACTAATAAAAGAAATTATTGTGCCTCAGGTGTTGAGGTTCCAGAATCGGTAATAAAGTTCAGTTTGACGAGAGGTGCTGCAGCTCATAGACGGGGGAGGAATAAGGGAGCTCTTGCAATTGATCCAGTAGAGATGGCAAGAGAAAAGTTTCAGATAGCGGCAAAAGCAGGGTGTGAGCTTGGATTCAAATGGCTTGCAAGGTTAGAGGAGGAAGAGAAACGGGCACTCACGGAGGAACATTGAGATGAAATTGAGAAGTGTAGTGTGCTTTTTTTCTCTCTTTTTTTTTTTTTTTTTGTAGCAGAATGCGATCTGAATTATATGATTTAGCTTGTCTGAATTGTTGATTTTAATCATTGGTGAAAAACAATAAATAAAAAATTAAAAGATTAAAAATATAAATAAAAAATTTAATAATTAAAAAAATTTTAAAAATTTAGGGACGAAAAATACAGTTTATTTTTTATATTTATAAATTATAATCCATTGACGTGAAAAGTTCTAAGAAAACCTCACGGTATAAGGAACCGAATATATGGCTAGTTGACACCAAAAAGAGTCCAAAGACTCTTCTAATGACTCGATGAGTGTCGCAAGAAACTTATCTTTAATTTTTAATAAGATGCACCCTTTTCTGATCCTTATGTTTTTTAAACCAAAAGAATAAAAGTACTTGTGGGAAATCATCAAGGAAAATCTTCTTTCAAAACAGCACGTGAAATCCATACGAACTCATAATTAGCTGGTCTTACTTTACTCTTTTGTCCTTTTTTTTATTTTTTCATTAATTATTGTCACTACTTTATTTCTTCCCCCAACAACTAGCATGGCCTTTCACATCATGTCATTCACAGGAGCCAATCAACTATGTGCTCAGAAAAAATCAGGGTCAAAAGGGGAATGATGAACTTCATCAGAAACTTTAGAAGAAATAGAAAGGCTTTCAATCAGCAATATATGCATGCAGTTCATGATCACCCTGAAACTATAGAAAAATGAGCATTAAATACACTTCATGATCGATCATCAGCAACGACCCCAATTCCTCCAAAAATATTTCTAACATACACTAGCAGCCAATCAAATAATGAAATTTTCCTTGCACAATGGTGGACCTAATTGCAATTCTTGTGCATCATAGTTGACATTGACACTTGAGCAACTCTAGCTTTGATCATAGCATGGACCCAAATGAGAGATCTAGTAATGGGAATAGCAATTGTAATTTGCATGCCGTTATCAAATTGCAATTTAGATGTCACATAACATAATAGGGTAAGAAATATGGTGACGCAATTGTAATTTGCATGCCGTTATCAAATTGCAATTTAGATGTCACATAACATGATACGGTAAGAAATATGGTGACGCAATTGTAATTTGCATGCCGTTATCAAATTGCAATTTAGATGTCACATAACATAATAGGGTAAGAAATATGGTGACACAATTCTAATTTGCATGCCGTTATCAAATTGCAATTTAGATGTCACATAACATAATAGGGTAAGAAATATGGTGACTTAGGATATGAATAGGCACCGATCCAGGAAACCATTAAAGGGGACTGAATTTTTTTTATACTTTAATTATTTAAATATCTAAGTTCTAAAAAATATTTAATAAATAATCTTTTATAAAATTATTTATTAGTTTTGTAACTAAAGTTAAAATTATTTTTTATTTCAAATTATACAAGAAAGAAATACATGTGTTTATAACTTTTATAATTTTTTTTCAAGTTTTAAAAGATTTTTTTTTCTCACAAACTCTAACAATCAAACAACACTCACAATAAAAATAAACAAACACATCAAATATAATAATAACAAAAGTCATCAAGTTTAATAAGAATTATATATAACATATTTATATTTATAATATAATATTAATAATAATTAAATTTAGGGTGTTGTTAAATGCACCCAGCGTTATTGCTGGTGCACCCAACATCCTTTAAAAATTCCACAAATGCTCCTGTTTTTTTTCCTTGTGCGGATCAAGTTGACCCGTGGAAGACTTGCGAACCAAGTGCGGATCAAGTTGATCCGCGAGTTTTCCATGGATCAAGTTGATCCGCCAGTCTTCCACAGATCAACTTAATCCGTGTTGATTTTACTTTTACAGATCAAGTTTGGCTTACGGATCAAGTTGATCCGTAAAGCCTTCTACGGATCAACAACGGATCAACTTGATAAGGTGTTGGGTCAAATTGTGGATTGGCAAGAATGGGAAGAATTTTAATGTTGGAGAGGATGAATTGTAAGAGATTTCAGAGGATGAGATGGAGCTCGAGAGATAGGAAGAATGTGAATACATATTTCAGGAAAATCCAGGAGATAGGGTGTTGGGTCATGCTTGGAAGGTGGAGGGATCAGTAAGGAAGAAGACGAATGCAAGGAAAGAGCAGAGAAAGAGAAAAGAGGAGAGAATGGCTATAAAACAAAAGGAGAGGGAGGAGGAGTTGAAACGCTTAAAGAATTTGAAGAAGTAGGAAATACAGGAGAAGGTTAAAAAGATAATGAAGACGACAGGGATCCATAGTGATGATATTATCCCATTGTCCATGGCAGAAATTTACTTAAGTCATCTCTAACAAGGGTTAATGTTAATTCAAGGAATCCTAAAACAATTTCTTGGTTCGACTACTAGTTAAGGGCATCTCATCTTAATATCAGGTTTCCTCTTATCTCAAAACAACTTCGATCCAAGAAGGATTTATAACTATCTCTCACCTAGACGTAGCATACTCTAAGGGTCATCCTCATCTAACTAAAATGCATAACAAAACTCTTAGCACGAAACGTGATTCCCAAAGGTCTATAAGAACCTTAAGATACACCCCATAATCCAAATTAACCAAAAACACACTAAGCATTAATCATCGAAACCACTACAAGAGCTAACTCAGGGTGGGAGATCCTGTCCATGCATCCCACGAACACACAGGGGCATCCATCATGTTAAGACATGACCAAGTACACGCAGAGGTCACGATAGGTACTAAAGTATTCCTCGAAGCACCCTCAGACTTTGCTCGAATTAAGGTAGAGAGAACTAATATCTACCTCACTAATCATACAACTATCATCACTAATTCTTTAGGTGATCTACCTTTCACAAGAACATTCACTCTTGAACCCCTTTATGTTCAGCAAAGCAACGCCCTACTAACGACTTTACATTCTCTTAAGGTTTCACACTAAGCATCCTAACTACTTCTCATAACTTTTCTAACTACTCTATACTCTTAAACAACTATATACCAGACATCTCCCAAGAAGTACGATTATAGGTTTCTATGGCTACTACACCTACAAGATTCTCAATATTGCACTTAGGTGGTAAACTAAGCACATCCTTAAGGAACACAAGTACAACACTCACTAAGCTTGACTTCCGTCTACGATTAACCAGGTTCATGCATACTCAGGTGTTGCCTCTCGAAACACCTTAACGTGATTGACAAGGGTGAAAGTCTCTCTTTATTCGTAACGAAAGTAACAACATGACAGGTTATCAAGCAGTTTAACAAGGCATGATTAGAAGATAATCAACCCATAAAAAGATTAATAGTCGATTGACTAGGAGGCAATAATTTTAAATCAAGAAGGATCACTCAATCAGAATCAACAACAATTATTCCCAATGAATTATAGAAACGAAGACATGACCACAATGTACACACATGTGGAGATGTCAACAATCAATTGATTGTGACAGAAACATCAATAATCAAATTGTTTGGCGTTGGCTCATAACACAAAAAATGAATTATACTCGAGCTTGCAAGTGTAATCGAATTACTTGACTTAAGCACGCAACACAAATAATAGGTTACACCAAAACAAGAAGGTACCATCAAAATAGTATTCCTTATGAAATATATCTTAATGCAGGTCATCAAACTATAAGGCATTAGCATCGCTATGAACAAGGAATCACAAACAACCATACTATCTTTGCAATTAAGGTAGAACACCACACTACAAGCATACATAGAATTATAAGGTTCCTATAACAAGTATATAACGTACATATAAGAAGTAAGAATTAAACAGACACTAAGGATGTATTAAGGAATCACAAGTTTCAACAATCATGTTTATGATCACACACAAAGAAAATAAGGGATTAGCCGGCACATGTTAACAGATTGATTAAACACGCTCATTCACAACACACCTGCAAGTTCAAGGTTCTTGATGGCATTAATACACACATCAAGTTTTCAAGACTACTTATATCACCTAACGGTTTGCCATGACTTCCTACCACACTTCACGAATTATAAAGATGACCAGTCTCATTACTCATAACTCAACAGTGAAATTATGCTATATCAAACATTAAGGATGCAAGACATATCACAAGCATTATTAAGTCTCATTTAATCATGCAAAAGAAAATACAAATAATAATTCAAGCATGCTCAACAAAAACATTCATAAGTAATCATACAGAGCGCATTGGAATATGGTAAGCACGTAACACACTGGCCGAAAGGGTTGACCTGCTCTCATACCACTAAATGTGACACCTTCTATCCTGACATACATATAAATAAGAAAAACATATAAAAATACAGATAAACAAATTCATGTGAGTAAAAAGTTCACATTCGCTTTAATATTACCAAATAAAAATTATTAAAAACATATTTGGCTCGGAACAAGGCCGTCAAAGTTTACAAAAGAAATTTTGTTAAATCAATGAGGTAAAATAAAATAAAATAACATCATGCAATTAAAATAAAAACTCATCCCCAATATCACATCCTATTAGAGTGTTGTGTCTCAATGTCCTCTAGCACAAGGTTCTTTAAACTCATCCACCTAGTCATCTACTCCCACGAACACAAGATTCGAGATCATCACAGGATCCAAATACAAATAACACATACGGAGTGAATTATCACATTTAAAAAAATACAAATAAACAAATATGTAATAAAAAAATTATGAAAGTATTTATAACGTAACTCAACTTAACTTAATGATTTTTTCATCCAAATTAGAGAAAGATTATTGAGCAAAGTATATATGTTAAAAAGGGTAAAAGAAAGAAAACATTAACGTATATAATTTTTGTTTCTTGATAGTAGAAATATTTTACTTCTCTATTTTATTTTTGGAAGTAGCTACCGATTTGTGATCATTGTTCGTAGTAGCTATTATTTCTTGATCATCCTTGAAACTATCCATTGTTTGTTTGTTTGTCATTATTAAAAGTAGTCACTGCTAACACATGTAGAAAAAGAGGAAAAATAGTATGTAAAATGTATGAAAGAAGATAAATTTTGTGAATATGTTGTTGTTGGTAATGTTCACGAAGTGTCTTAAAAATTCTTAACCTAAAACTAATTCTTTTTTTTGACAGCCACGTAAAACTAATTCTAAAATGCTACTTTATAATTGGTTTTAAATAGAGTCTAAAAGTGATTTTTATTTAAACCTTATTTTTAAAACTAATTTTAAAATAAATAGTTTTAAAAGAATTTAAAAAGTTAGACATGATCGTGTTTTGGATCCCTCCATATGAAACTCCCGTATGATGACTATTATACAAAATAATCAAAGGAAAAAAAAAAGGAATGATCATTATTTTTATTATTTCTAATTATTCTAAATTAAATAATGTTTTAATTATTTCTAATTATTTATCACGGATTTTTCCTTCTCGCCAATGGGCTAAGCACTTAGAATATGCCGCCTGATTTTGCTTTGGAGCCTATAAGCCAAGATTTCTTATGATAGTGTAGTTTTTTGTTGCCTTTTTATTTTCAATCTTGTACCATTAAAGAAAAACGCTTTTAAATTATTGTTAATTGTTTATCACACGTTTGTGCTTTTCTCTTTCATATTGTTTTTATTTATATTATTCATTCTCTTTCATTAAATATATTTAATGAGAAATTAATTCTTATAGTATTTTTTCCAGCTTAGTAAGTAGTTGACGATTGCAAATATGATTAGGGTGAAATTAATAACAATAAAATAAATTTATTTTTATTGAATAGAAATTGATTTATTTAATAAAATAAATAAATTTGATCTAATAGTTCTAAATTAAATCTATTACATATATACACACACATGTTTTTAAATTTAATTTAAAATCTAGATTATCATGTAATTTTTTTATAAATTATTATTATTAATTTTAAATATAGGTTATTATATATATGTATATATATACACACAGAATCATAGTTTCTTTATTTTTATTTAATAAATATATAAAATTTAATAATTATAAAAATAAAAAATCATTATTTTAAAAATTAATCATAAGAAAATAATATTTCATTAATGCTAGACCAGATTTTTTATTATCAATAATGCTAGATAAGATTGAATCAAATGAACAACTATTTTGATATCGGTTATTAAGAATTTAGTTAAGTCTAATTTAAAATGATTCAAAATTAAAGTCTGAAGTGGATTAAAATGACTAAATCTAGATTATGATGTAATTTTTGTAAAAATAAATTACTAGTATTAATAATTTAATTTAAAATCTAGACTATTATATTATTATATACACACACACACTAATAAGTATGGTTTTTCTATTTCTATTTATTAAGTATATAGAACTCAATAATTATAAAAATAGAAAATCAATTTTTAAAATTAATCATAAAAAGTAATCTTCCATTAATGTTAGATCATATTGTTTGCTCAATAATGCTACAACATCAGATTGAATCAAATGAAGAAGTATTTTGATATTGGTTATTAAAAATTTAGTTAAATCTAATTTAAAATGATTCAAAATTTACGTCTCAAAGAGATTTAAAATGATTATGCAAATTTGATTTTACAATGTGGAGCTTTAATTATCATTTTTTTAAAATTTAGTTACATAGTTATAAAATTATGTATAATTTGGAAATATATATTATAGTATATTTTTTTATCAATAACTATTCATCAATAATAAATATATTACTTTTAATTAGAAAATTCTTATTTTGATCATTATTATTTATGAAACATATTGTAAAGCAATTAAATTAGAGAAAAAGACTTAAGTGTGTGTGTATATATTTCTTAATTTATATATCTAATTAATAATTAAAGTAAATATTATAAATCATTTAAAATAGCATCAATAGAATCAATTCAATAGTTAACTAATGTTAAATATGATGAAATTTAATCAACTATTATTTTTAATTGTAATTTTTTTAGAGGAATTATAACTTTTAATTAATGACTAAATATGATGAACTTAAATTAAGGGCTCTAATGAGATTAAAATCTCGATTAAATTATTTAAAGAACTTAAAGTTTTCTTTAGATAGATGGATAAGATATAGACAAATAGATTGTGAGAGTACTTCTCCCATTGGAAATTCCCTTTGGAAAAAGGGCCCCAACTATGAATTAGTGGTTCATAACTAAAGGGTAAAGTCCATGGTGGACTTTGAAATCATATGCTCCACCTGCACCATGAAAATATACCGGCAATAGAAGGTAAACATGGAGTTTACCGGCTTGTCACAGTATTAATAAAATTTTCAAAAATTGCAAAATGATCTCATCTTCATCAACAGTTCAATGTTAATCTCCTTCTCCTTTCTCAGCTTCAAACCTCCTTCTCCTTTCTTTGTTTCTTCCCTTGATTTCTTAATTTCATGCAAAAAAAAAAAAAACCCTTCTATTTCAAGTTGCTTGTTCATACCTTCATTAGTTGTTTGTTTTGAAAATTGGGGTTTTCTATGTTTGGGTTAGTGTTCGTGTTCTTGTAGTTTAGATTGTGCCATTTTGCCATAACATTACTCCATGCCCACCAAGTCTTTGATGGTTTGCCTAGGACACCTTTCTCTAGCACCGTCGTGGCAAATCTCAAGAAGAGGAGGAGTCACTCGGTTCTGTTTTTGAAATGTTCACTATGCTTGTATGGTTGTGACAACCTATGGCCACTTCAACCAAACTCTTGTTTACACACTTACCAATTTGTATACAATCTTAGAATTCCTTTTTGTTTATGTTTCTCTTCATCTTGGATGCACGTTTGGCATTCTTGCATATGAATACACAGTGCCAGATCATTCACTGCCTTTATTATTTGCTTCGTTGGGTTCTTGGATTCATCATGATAGTGTGGTTCTGCATGTAATTATTGGAATTAATCCATTTTGGGACCAAACTATATCAACATAGGAAATTTAATTGGAGATTTGATGTCAAATATTGTAATGGGTCTGGTGAAGCGTTGGGAAAGGGAGAGATAGAAAAGTGGAGAACCCCAATTTTTCAAATAAAAAATTTGCAAATTAACCACGAGTGTTACTTTTAACCAGAGACTAACTTACAAATTTCATAACTTGTTATAGTAAAGTCACCGATATTTAATCTCATGTGTTCAATATTTACCTAATTTATCTGACTGTTTCCTTTTATGATCCGCCAATAGACCCACTTGCAAGATGATCCACTGTAGAATCAACCTAACTAAAGAACTTCAACGTCCTTTTTAGTTTTCCTAATCCATAAGCACTCAACCTCATATCTGCTTCCCTTTTAATTCCATATGTTCTACAATGTACTTTATGTTTTAATGTTTCACAAATTCAACCCAAAAGGACCTTCCCCACTTATGTCCTCCCTACTCCCCCTTTCTTTTTCTTCCCTAGCTATTATATTTTCCACCAATCCAATGCACCCCACTTTAATGAGGCACTCAAGTCAATTATTTGCATAATATATATAGTTGCAACAGTTAAAAGTTCAACGGCTCAAAACCCTCATGCTTTTCTACCCAATAAATTATCAAATTCATAAATTTAGAGATAAGTGGAAGAAGTAATCACATATATTAATAATAGAGTAAACAATATTGCAAGACTCAGGTACCATGTTCTTGATGAAAGGCCAACTGTCACAAGACAAAACTACAAACAAAATGGCTTTTTCAAAATCGCATGGTGCATTATGCTGTCTAAGTGCTTTATTTTAGTACATTTTTGTGGCTTTGTCAGGCCACACTACACTGAAATATTTGGATTCTAAAGATTCTTGGATGCTTTCTATTTTGTGGTGCCAGGAGAACTAGTTTTTACAATCATTGTGCGCTTTTTTTTTTCTTCCACCCTGTATAATTATAATAATAAGTTGTTTTCATATGGTGAATCCTTTAATTTCTTCATCCAATCATGCATTCTTAGCCGAAAAGAAAACTCCAAAAGTGTTATTCTTATCGGCAAAGTCATACTCTGATTATCCTTTTCCTACTGTAACAAATTTTCCACGTTTTCTAGTAATTACACAGGGAATACTGGGAGGAGGCTTATAATTCATGTATCTCACGTACATATGTACAAGTTCAATTATTTTATTTATCATTGAACTAATAGTTGGTTTAAATAACATACAAAAATCAATTACCCCGTCAAATCATGGTGATATTATATAAAGTATAAATAACAAATTATTATTTTACCTTTGTCATAAAATTATAATTGATTATTTTTTATCTTAATGTTAATTTAAACACACATAATAGTTCTTTTACATTGATCTAAGTCAAATTGAGTTTTTTAAACTTTGTTAATTAAAAAACATGATTGAAAAATAAAATTTTATCAAAAGTAATCAATCAAATTTTTAAATAAAAATTAATAATCAAGTCGACAAATATGTCACACACATAAATTGTTAAAGTAAGATTAGTTCATATAATCGATATAAAATATCCTCATAACATGTTATATTTATTTTTAAAAAATTACTTTATAATTATATACACGAATATAAATATAATATACAAATAAAAATCATTTAATTATAATACATATTGCTATTACGTATGAATTGTAAAATTTAACACAAACCATATGAAAATAAACGTAACATGATATATTCTTTTTTGTAAAATTTAGCTGTGTATGTAGTTTCTTGTGGTGGGTACTATATGTGTGCAGTTAATGTTAATGAATATAAATTTCGTAAGTATGTCATTTGTCAATTCGTATTTGTAATTAATAATGACAATGAAAATATGTGTGAGTGATCGATATTTTGGGTTTTTGGTTGCATCACTTTATTTATGAGATGTCTCAACAGAAACAAACGTATTATGAAAATATCTTACACATTTGGTCTTACGATAGTTGAAGTGTCATCTCCATTCTCCAAGCAAGGATCAATACAAAGATTTTTGTGTTACATGAGATAGCTGAAATCTGCTCCAGGTAATTAAGGTACAATGTCCCATCCACCTACCCCCCTAAAATGAATCCCAACAAAAAAAAAAGTCCAGTTTTTTCTTCTTCTTTTTTTGTCAATTAATGTTCAGTTTTTTTTTTCATGTGATAGATGTTTGCAATTAATGATAATAAAATTGAAAGAAGAGTATTTTTTTGGGTACACAAATTGAAATACTAGTATTTTTTTATAAATGCATAGTGCATACAATACTACAATGATATTTTTTAACTAAGAGAAATAATATGTTTAGAACTTAATTTTTTTGCACTATTGTAAGACATTTTCCCATGTCAAATAATAAGAAAATATGATTAATATGAATTTTATAACATTTATTGCAAAAAATAACCAAATTTATTATCAGCACATGTCTTAATTTTATTTTCAAGTAATAATAAGTCTCTGCCCAAAAAGTAATAATAAATCAATAATACTGAATTGACACATGTTTGGATAGGTGGTGGGGTTATTATTTTTTCACTGTGAAAGCAAAGTAATTCTTTGTTGCTTCTCCATTTTCAATTATTCATAATAAGTTTTGGGACTAAAATTCATTTTGCTTGGCATCCAAACATGTACTTGGATAGCTCTAACTGAGTCATGGGGCACAGTGCCGGAGCTTGGATTCCTCAATTTTGAACGTTAATGTTTCTGTTTGTTTCATTTTCGTGTACCTTCTTTTTTTCGCTTTGTCATTTTGTTGGAGCCTTCTTTCCCCTGTCCACATGTTTACATGCTGCATCATTTTACGGATGATGTCAAAGATGTCTGTTATTAAAAATGTTAGTTAATAAAATAAAAAGTATTTATCACAATAAGAATATAAATATTTTTCTCTATTATTTTTCTAGAGAAATGGACCATATATATGTTTTCCCTGTGTAATTTTTTTTAGTACGTGACCATTAATCTCTTATTTTTATAAATTAAAGTACTTTATGCAAATAATTTAAAATGCTTGATGAAATATAATAAATATCCCATAATTAATATCTCCACGTGAGTAGATGAACTAGTAGAAAGTTGTCCTAATTTAATTGATAGTTTTAAGTTAAAATATTAATAGACATTCATTTTAAATATAAAAGTTTTTATACAATCAATTAATGAAAAACATTTTTAGTGAAATTGTTAAGGAAATTGATTAATTATTATAAAAAATTTATATATATATAGTTGCAATTACATAATAATGTTAAGAAAATTTTAGAACATTAATACATATATTATTTATTTAAGGAAAATTTATTTGACTTACATCTAAATAGGATAATTTTTTCTCTTGGGTTAGAGATTGTCTTTCAATTTGCTGAGGCATAGACTAATTATGCTAGCAGTGTGTGGCTATTATTAATTCAAAAAAAATTTACACACGAAAAAAAACGCATCAATCCTATGAATTACTCTAAATAGGATATGCCAAACTAAAGAAAAATTCAATAATTTAATGTATTTAGAGTATTTACTATTTAATAAAATATTTATTTTTCATTTAAAATCATATGTATATTTTATGAGATGTAAAAATATTTGAGTTAAATAAAATTCTTCTTTTATTTAATCAAGAGATATCTAAAGATGTACAGCATTTCTTACTTCAGATTCAACTAACTCTCTCCTAGCATATTAGTCATTTTTGGAATAAAATTCTTCTTCTAGGAACAATAAAGTGTTAACCTTGATTTTAAGTGTTCTTATAGTATTTTCTTGAGTAGTTGATTGATTACTAAATGAATAAAATATTATGTATACTTATTATCTTACTTAAATTTTTTAATACAATATAAAAAAATAGGAAAAGAACAAAAATATAACGTTCCCCTCACCTGATCTGTTCTTGAGCAATGTATTATTGTATAAGAAAGAAAACAAAAAACAACAGGCAGATTTGCTCCACACTCTTTGCTGGCCTCTCCTCTCAACCTTCTCTCTCTTACATACTTTTCTTCATAGTGCTAAATTTTCTATTCATCTCACATTCTCACTCTCCTCAATTCTTTTTCTTTTCTCTTCTCTCTTCTTCAACTTCATTCAAAACTTTCACCTTTCTCTCTCTTCACAAACGGTGCCGGAAAAGTCCATTCTTTTTCTCAATTCCCCGGCAAAACAAATGCGACCCACTTTCTAGAACCTCGCCGTGTGCCGGAAAGTTCACTCCTTTCTCACTTTTCCGCAGCAATGTCAATCTTCGACGGAGCTTTCATGAACACGCAACTCTCCAAGCACACTTCGATCTTCGGCCTCCGTCTCTGGGTCGTGATCGGAATTCTCATCGGAGTCTTCATCGTCTTCACGCTCTTCCTCCTCTCCCTCTGCCTTGTCTCTCGCCGGAACCGCCGCCGCTCCGGCGCAGGCACCGGCTACAAGGTCGCCGGAGGCGCCGACGCGGCGAAGGACATCCACACGATCGTGCACCTTCCCGGGCCCCACATGCTCCGGCCTCCGGCGCCGGAGATCCACGTGGAGATGGGGAAGAAGACGGAGCACCGGGTGGTGGTGCAGTGCGATAGGGTTTCAAGTGAGGAGAGTAAGGTCACGGTGGGGAGTGGGTGTGAAACGACGTCGTCTTTTGGAAGTGGGAGTGTTGGTGGGCCTGGGCCTGGGCTTGGGCCTGAGGTTTCACATCTTGGGTGGGGGAGGTGGTACACTCTGAGGGAGCTTGAGGATGCCACTGGAGGGTTGAGTCCTGAAAATGTGGTTGGTGAAGGTGGCTATGGCATTGTCTATCATGGGGTACTCAATGATGGTACCAAAATTGCTGTCAAGAACCTCTTGAATAACAAGTAAGTCTTTTTTTTCCTTTCAATTTTCTCTTAATATGCTTGGTTTTCACATGAATTTAGTGATGTCAAATTGAGTTTAATATGCATGACTAAGTTTTTGAGTAAATAGTGTATGCTCTCAAGGTGTAAAAGATTTTTATACCGTCGTCCAATCACAAACTGATCATGCATGATAAGCTGATAAGTTTATTGACTTTTATAATAACTATCTTAAAAGTGATATCATCGATGGTTTCTTATTGATTGGTAGTATAAAAACCGAGTTCAATTTCTATAAATTATCTGTTACACTATCAATCAAGAAGAAATTATCGTTGATATGAGTTTTAAGGTAGTTATTATTAAGTCAACCAAATTACCATATATGGTGATTTTGTAATTTGATGACAGTGTAAATGACATTATATTGTGAGTGTATGTATTATTTATTGTAACAAGTTAGCTACACTACCGTTCCTTTTCAATTAGTCTTTGTTGCAAGTTTGATTTTGGAGTGGTCTTCAAAAATATCAAGAAAAATGAACTTCTAGTTTATTTGTGTATTATTGATAACTTTTTCTGTTGAGTCTGTATCCTTTTCTGTTATTGATGTTGTGTGATGAGTGTCCAAATATTTCTTTCTCACGGATGAGATGCAATTTCAACCTTGTATGAGCTGGCTTTTCTTAATTTGGTTCACAGATGATGAAAAATTGGTTTATGATATTTTGACCTTGTGTTGCCCGTTGATATTGTGAATCTGGGGAAGGACAATGCAAATGGTTTGTTTTTTGTTGCGTCCTACTTGGTTGGCAACAAGTTTTATAAACTTTTTGCTTGAAATACTAGTTGTAAATATTCAGCTGCCTCTAGTATAATTGAAATGATTTAGACATGTTGTTTGTTATTCTCTTCAATGATTGTCCTGGTGGCAACCAACTGTATTTATCCTTTGCAGTGATATCTGCTTTTTGTTGTAGGGCACTGTTTGCTTCTTTTACTTTAAATAGTGTTTCTACTTTTTAACTTTTGTGTGTGTGTGTTATCCTTGTCTGGTATTTTTAGAAGTTATCCTTTAAGTGAGTCACTCATGTGAAGAAAAGAATAATTTTTCTTTTGATCTCCTTGTTCCTATACTACTGAATTGATAATGTTTCATTTATTAGGAGTTTTTCACTCTTATTTATATCATTTGATTTTTCTGTCACTTCTCTTATTTGATTATTTCATGTTGCTATCTAGTGAAGTTTTCCCGGTCCTGGTCTTGTATTTGTCTTCCTCAGAAATAAATACCTCATGTTTAACTTATTTTCAGGGGACAAGCTGAGAAAGAATTTAAAGTAGAGGTAGAAGCAATTGGTCGAGTGCGACACAAAAATCTTGTTAGGTTGCTTGGATACTGTGTCGAGGGAGCCTACAGGTATTGATTTCTTCTCTTAAAAACTAAAAAGAAAAAAATTGATGCTATCAATTTTGTTCGGTTTGACAAGATGTAAGATTTGAAGTGTGGCACTGTTTTCACAGGATGCTTGTGTATGAGTATGTAGACAATGGCAATCTAGAACAATGGCTGCATGGGGATGTTGGAGCTGTAAGCCCTTTGACATGGAACATACGGATGAACATTATATTGGGAACAGCAAGAGGGTACCGTATTTGTGATTAATCTTCATACAGTGGAATCTATGATGATGCTTGATTGTTTTGATCACTGTACTTTTTGTTTGTCTTTTCAGATTGGCCTATCTTCATGAGGGTCTTGAACCAAAAGTTGTCCACCGAGATGTGAAATCAAGTAACATACTCATTGATCGCCAATGGAACTCCAAGGTTTCTGATTTTGGGCTTGCTAAGCTTTTATGTTCTGAGAATAGTTATGTCACAACTCGAGTGATGGGAACATTTGGGTTAGTATGATTAAGCTAAGCATTATCCTATCTCTCTCTTACCAAATTATAATTAGTTTTAAGTTCCTGTATGATTGCAATGTGTAAGTGGTTCCAAATTTTTAAAGGTAAAATGATATTGATTCTCTCCTTTTTCTTTTTCTGTAGTTATGTTGCACCAGAATATGCATGCACCGGAATGCTAACTGAGAAGAGTGATATTTATAGCTTTGGGATACTTATCATGGAGATAATTACCGGAAGAAGCCCTGTTGATTATAGTAGACCACAAGGAGAGGTTAGAGGCCCTCGCCAATAAAAGACCATAGTTAACATTTATGCTATCTTCTCTCTTTTTTGGGCTAACTATGCATGTTGGAACAATTACAGGTTAATTTAATAGAATGGTTGAAGACTATGGTTGGGAATCGAAAATCTGAGGAAGTAGTTGATCCTAAGCTCCCTGAGATGCCATCTTCAAAGGCTCTTAAACGCGCTTTGTTGATTGCTCTTCGGTGTGTTGATCCTGATGCAACCAAGAGGCCAAAAATGGGACATGTGATCCACATGCTTGAAGCAGATGACCTGTTATTCCATACTGTATGTTCTTTTTACCTTCTTATACTTTATACATTATATTTGATTGGAATAAAAACATTGCTATGAAGTGATACTCACTTTCTTTTCTATAGGAACAAAGAACTGAGGGAGAGTCTTCCCGTTCCTATCAAAGTGAGCAAAGGGACTCAAATTTAGATAAGAGAAGAGATGGAGGTGCCAATGATAAAAGTGAAGATGCTAGTACTAGATGGAGATGATAACAAGCTGATAATTTAATGGAACTACGTGCTTATTTTTTGGTCTCTATTAGTTTGCCAATTCTTGTGTGTAGGTTAATTTAAAAAAATGATAGTATCTTTTTTTCTCTCTTTATTATATAGTTTTCCATTGTTGTTATCAGCCCCAGCTTGGGATTCATATTCAAGTGTATACTCTGATTCGTTATTATAAAAATAAAAATATTTATGACTATCTGTTCACAGGACAATGTTAGATAAGAATTAAAGAAAAAGGGTACCTTCAATAAAATTGAGTAAGTTTCCTTAGGCTCATACATTTTTGGATTTTTGTAATTATCATGGACCCATCATAAGATGGTTGGGTTGCTTGGCATTTTGAGTGTAAAACTGGTGTCCCCACTTTAATATGCTCAACTCATTGAACAGACCCACAATCCAGCTATCTAGAAAGCAATTAGATTGCACCATCATTGCCAACTCCCCATAGTTGGATGCTTGTGGTAAATGGACCTGTTCTCATTGCCGGCTATAACCATTATGAAATATCAACATTTGTCAGCTACTTTTTGTCACTTTGGCTTATAGATTACTCCATTGTACAAGCAGGCAATGAAATAGTAGCACAAGGGAAGGCTCCTTGGATTTGGTTATTGGCTTAGGCTGTGCTATCAAAACTAATACAAACTTTATCCATAGAGGCTCAATAGCCTGAACTGACTAGAAAATAATACATTCTTCTTGTACATCATTGCATATTTGCTTTCTCCAATCTCTTGTTAGTTTCTTATATTGCACCAAGTCCTATAATAGAACCAACCCCTCATAAAGGCACCAAGTGCAAACATCTCTTCCATGTTACTCTACCAGTTCACTCATGTACTTTTTACCTTTACCTTTGTTTTGGACCAAAATTTTCAGCAAACTACAAAGTTCAAACAATTTGAGTAGGCCATTACAACCTTTGGAGACCTAGCTTGATCATGTGCATATCTGTACTTTAGGGGCCTGATGTCGGCTTGGGTAAGAATCACCGTAGCTGTCAAAAGAGCCAGAAAAGCATGAGATTCTTAGACAGTGTAAACAAATGGACCAAATGCAAAGAAGGCAGTGTAAAATAATATTTTTATATATAAGAGGAGTACTAGTAACATATTTTTTTTTATTGATTAAAATCTATTAAAAATTACGAAATCATGATTAAATAAGAAATGAGATTCACATAATTTCATGATTTTTAATAAATTTCAATAAATAAAAAAGTGTATTAAAAAAGAGTAGAGTGTACTATTAGCCTTTCAGTTTCTATATTACACTAATCTATGTGTAACATACTAGAATTGAATGGTCGCGGTGTGAGACAGTGTGCTTATTCTACCCCACCTTATGCCTACCACGTGATGCTTCCAGTATTGATAAGCATAAGCTCATCTAGTATATACTTTTCTCTTTTTATAGAAAAAACCATTTATTTTAATAACCTTTTATGCAATAATGTTTGTTTTGATGTTGGCTCAGTACACCCAAATGGAGAAACTGTAATAGGGAACTGTGGAGCAAACAATTTTTAATTGCCAGCACACGAATAACAAACACACTCATGGTTCTATTATTTTCATGTTTGAAATCCTATATATGATAATGCTAAGTTAATTGTTTGTTGATTACCGACGCATATTAATTAGTTAATGAACTAATAACATGTATTTTGTTATAAAAACAAAATGTTATATTAATTAGTAAGCAATGGATACACGTTGTTAATCTTACTCATCTTCTTGACCTGAAAGTTATGTGTAAGATATTATATTTAGAAGAAACATTTCCCAATCTCATTCTTTCTGTATATTCGTTGCTCTGTTATGATGTTTCTTGATTGGCTTATCATTTACATAACCTTTCAAGCATAAAAAGGGCAAAGTGGCAAACTAAATGTACTAATAAATATTGGTAGCATATGGTTTAGAGAGAAACACCATTATTTGGTGAATAATCTTGGGGCAGCGTGGAATATACAATTGAAACTTGGTTATTCCTAAAAAAAAATTAAAAATGCCAACCCTTGTTTGAACTTTGAAGTGTTGCAATTTGCTGACAAATTCATTCATTGTCATGTTGAAAGAGCGTGCACTCATGTCATGTGATGTTTTAATGGATCGTTAACGTATTGTCTTTTCTGGTAGGCCATGTACTATTAACTACTAACATTTTGCCATATGCCTTGAAAATGTCTTCCTATTAGAAGTGGGAGGTTTTTCTACTAAAGATGCTGAAAACAAATATCTAAAAAAATTGAAAATGGTTTTTTTAAAACTATTTTTCGAAATGCATCTTAATTGAATCACGTGGTAATAATAGATATAATAATTTGAAATCTTTTTACAACATATTACAAATCTTTTAATTTATTAAACAAGAAAAAAATGAAATACAATCTATGTTTTTAAAATATTAAATGTATTTAATTTTTTTTATGTAATACTTATTTCATAGAATATTAGTGGGATAGGTAGAAGGATATAAGATGATTGTGACAAATTTAGTAGATAAACTAGCTAAAAATTAAAAATCTAGCTGAATATTTATAGTTGATAAATGATAAGCTAGTTAATTAAATTAAAAAGCGTTTAACAAAATTATAAAAAGGCATTTATTTACTTGGTCATAACTTGAAAGTTGAAATAAGATAAGCTGGTAACTATATATATCTTCAAATACTTATCACTTTTATATTTTAATTGTTTTAAAAGAATTTATCATCTTTTTTTCAAAAGTAAAATATCCTCCTAATCAAAAGTCATAGAGACATGTAAGTGAGTTGTCTCTTCCAATAAAATCTTCTATATACGTAAATCATGAAATCCAATCCTTACCCGCATGTTTAAAGAACCCAACAATTTATTAATTGTGCTGGATAAATTTTAGGATACTATTTTTATTGTAAACTTTTTTATTAAATGAAATGAGATAATATGGATAAATTTATATTATAATTTTAATGATTTTATATTATAGAGAAACGTTTGGCAAGAGAGTAGAGACAGAGAGTATTAGGTGTTTCCGAAGATAATAAAGATAGATGAAGAATTCAAATAAGCATGATCATTGCCATCCTTAAATCCTGTTATTTGTGGTGTTTGTTATTAACAGATTGTGCATGATGATTCAATGTTTTGTGCGGGGAAAATTCTGAAGTCATAGGGCGTTGGCCTATGGTCATGTGAAATAATTGGGTTTAGTAATAACATTACCAACGTTTGCTTTATTTTACTTACATTGGCCTAAGTAGGCTTATAGAGCCCAAAACAAATATTTTGTTAAAATAAAAAAATAATACAATCTATTGATTTTTTGGTATAAATCAGAAGTATCAAACCTAATTCTACTATAAGCAAATAAAATATCATCATTATAGACTATAAAACTCATAATTCAAACTCAAAATACTAATCAAATTAAAATAATTTTAAATCAGTTGATTTATGCATAGACTCAGTGACACAGTTCATTCATTAAATTTAATCACATATTTTAACTTTTGTCTCATATTTCATCATTATATCTTGTATTAAAAAAATCATCAAATTCATATCAAAAGTTATTAATTTTGTTATAATAAGTATTAATTAATCAGACCTGGGAACACATTACATTAAATAGCGCAAGCGAATAATTGACTGTGTACTAAATATGATTTCTTTACAAAGATTGTGTTGAATTGATAAAAAAAGTTTGAGAAAAATTGAAAAAAAATATTTAACAAAAATAGAACTAGTTGAGGGGCATTAATTATTATGTTATATGGTTTTTATATGCTGGACATGCCTTTACGTGTTATAGTTCTATGAATATTAAACCTTCAAGTTGAATTATGTATGTGTGTAACATCTTTTTTCTAAAATTCTTGGGAGAACATGTTCGCACACGTGGTTAGCTGTTCATATTCATTTGGCACTAGAGTAGTGGGAATGCCAAGTGTTTTCTGCATTTAAACAAAAATTTATAGTTTCTTGCAATCAAACATAATTGATCACAAAGCGATGCCATCAAGAAACTACTATTCCATATACTCATTCATTAATTTATCATCATATGATCTTTAATAAAAAGGAAAAGAAAAGAAAACGAGAAGATAGCATGACGTGTGGTTCTTTTCATGCATATTTGGTAGAAAGGGATTAATGCCTTTCTTTTGAGCTATTATAGTGATGGGGGTATTTGATCTTTTTGAGGGAAAAAGGTTTTGTGTTCCATGCCTAATTCTGTTCATGCCAACTATTAACGCTTATCTTCTAAGGTGTACCACGTTTCAAAACATGAGTGCTTGTTTTGGCTTAAATGCTCCAAATTAAGGTGCTTTTTTTCTACTCATCTTTGCTTAGAGGTGGAGATAAGGAGACAACCTTACTAAGGGGAGCAAGGAATATTAGAACACGCTGTTTGGGAAAGGATCATGTATGTTTGTGGACAAAGATGACACAGGGCCAAGATTGTTGTTTCCGGGAAATATAGAAAGGGACAACATTTCTCAAAAAGGGAGTGTAACTGTAAATTTCTTATCTTAAATGATAATAATATGTATCATAAGGAATCTTCTTAAAAGAAAGCTAAAGTTGTTTGAAAAAAAAAAGAAAAATAGTTATATGCTTGTACCTAAAAAGTAAGTTGATAACTGGCATGGGTGTTCCAATATGAATTAAATCATTTTATACTGTGAAATTTATTCAACAAAACTTTTTTAAAAAAATGCTGAAACAAAAAAAAAACAATTTATTGTTTGATTTGATTTTTTTATTTGTTATTAGTGTGAAAATCGAAATCAAACAATTTATAGATATATTTGATTATTAGGATGTGATATGATAAAATAATATAAAATATGATAGTGCCAAGAATGATGATAATTATAATAACAAGTGATAATGACATTGTGGTAATGATAATTATAGTAATAGAAGATGATGAGCTATCCAAAATCAGATTTAAATTGATTATATACCAGTCATTATTAGTTAAATTTATTCATATTTTACGTACCATATGAATCTCTCCCTTCACACACAGATTAGTCACAGGACTCACACATAGCTAATTTGTATGGCTTGATTTGTGTTCTTGTAGGGAAGAGGATAATTGGATCCATTTTTCTTAACTTGGGGAATGGTTACATATTTTACGTACGATATGGATTCTATGTCATGATGTCATCTGCAATCTATTTTCTGGTTATTAAGTTGGAAAATGAAGTTAAACTTGTCTGTTTTACAAGTGCTCACAAGTGATGATGTAATTTAGAGGAAATGTGCGGCATATCGACATTGAAGGCTGAAGGGTGATGCATCCTACGTTATTAATTATTAATTATTAATAACCTAAAACAATGAAAAGTGTCCTGTGGAGTGGGCCCCATTCTCTGACGTTTCTTCAACGGTCATTTCTTTGGGCTTAGCACATTGGTTTAAAATATATATTTTTTTATATTTTTTATAGTTGTAATAAATTTATTTATTTTTAGTTGGTTTTTTATTTAAAAAAATTATATGAAAATAGTTTTTATTTTCTAATTTTATTATTTCATACGCAACGTATGAAAGTGACTAAAAAAATATATATAACATTTTTATAGTAAATACATGATATATGTATGGAAAATTATTATTTGATTATAAATTATTATATATAATAAATTTATTAATTCTATAATATTTATCTTTAAAATATATTAGTAATAATTTTTATTAATTTAGAGTGAAAAAACTTTTGTACTAATAATATATGTAAAGCAAGCTCTTAAAATAAAATTAAAAATTTCTTCCTTAATTTTCTTGGTGAAACTGCCCATCTATATGAATCGTTCAATTAAAATTTGGAAGCCAAAATGATCCGTTCAATTAGCCCGTTGAAATGAATGATATTGCAGATAAGCTCGTCAAATTTCAACGCTCCTGCCGACAATTTTTTTAATAATAAAGAAACATTATAATGAGCCCAAATTAAAAGAATATCATTAAAATAATAAAATATAGTAATACTATAAAATACTATATTTATTTTAATAAATAAAGTGAATTTAAAATTATTATTTTTAAGTATAAACAATTAAATTTTAAGGAAAAAAACATAAATCTTAAAAATTAAAAGTAATAATTTTGAATATACAGACAGTTATATTTCAATAGATTTAAAATCATTATTTTAAAAATGTAAATAAAATAAAATTTAGAAATAATACGAAACTTAAAAAGAAAATAAGCAAATTTTTTAGAGTAAAATCTATGCTTTTTTCAATAAATAAATAAAATAAAATCGATGCCTAAAAAATGTAATAATCTTAATTATATTGTTTTCTATTTTTTAAAATTAAAATTTAAAAAATTCTCACACGCATTAACTGTGATAATTTAAAGAGAAAGAGTACAGAACAGAACTATGATAAGACTGAAAATACTTTTGGGAAAAAAAATAATCTCACAACGTGTGTTTAGGTCAACAAAAATATGATTAACGAAATTAATACGATGGGCAACGGACCAACAATATGACACCACGTTTCCCAGGTTCACAGAATCTGAGGCCAAACTTGGTAGCTTTATCATCTCACCAGCTATCACAAACATTCATTCATTTCATTTCATTCACACACACTCAAACCCTATCAAAGGAACAAACCCGAAACAACCCACCCAACCCTAATTCAACTCTTCCGATCTGATCACTGTGAGGTGCTTTCTTTCACTCTTTGATCCTCTCTCTTTACCCTTTTTCTCAACCAAAGTTTCGATCTTTTTTTTTTTTATTGTTCTCTCTGAAAATCTCTATAAATAGAATCCCCCTACCCCCAATTTTTTTTGTCTTTCAGTGGAAAATCTGAGAATTGGTCAAGATTTTCGCTTTGATTGATTGTCCAGCTCCTCGATCTATTGTGTTTGGTGAGGTTCAGACGATTTATGTATTTTTTTTATAGTTTTGTTGGAAAATTAAAAGAGAAGTGTTTTTCCCTTTGAAAAGTATTTATATGGCTATTTCCTTCAGGTGTGGTGAGGGAGTGATGGGTAGATATTGTTTAGAATTTTTACCTTTCCTGAGCCCGAAGTGGGACGGAGGATTTTAAATTTTGAGAAAAATTGTAGGAAAATGGAAGGAGGAATTTTGATTGGTCTTAGGTTTTGTTGATTTCCCTATTTT
Organism: Glycine max; assembly: GCF_000004515.6. Classification (NCBI taxonomy): domain Eukaryota; kingdom Viridiplantae; phylum Streptophyta; class Magnoliopsida; order Fabales; family Fabaceae; genus Glycine; species Glycine max. The sequence goes on along the minus strand of NC_038254.2, from coordinate 52,848,683 downwards.
CTGTGTTTTTTTTTTCATTTGATTTTGTAGGAAAGTTTAGCTAGTTGTCTATTAATTTCTGATTCCCTTTTGTGTTTTCAAGATGATAAAAAAAACTTAAGGGGGCGTTTGGTTGGAAAGAAGTTTTTGGTTCTCGGGAATCATAGGTTGAGAAATTTAATTTCCCATGTTTGGCATGCATTTGAAAACAATAACATTCTTGGAAAAAGATGTTTTCCGGGAATGTTTTTAGAAAGTTTCCCACAAAAACTTTCTCATGAGGTTTCTCAATTTTAGTTTTTCTTTTATTCCGGTAAAAACATCATGTTATTCTTTATTAAATTATATAATGTGGTAAATAATTAAAATAATTAATAAAAATATGCTTAACTCTTTGATTTCTGGGAAACATATTCAAAGATTCCCAATGGCCTACTTCTCTCCTGTCAAATGCCCCCTTAAAGTGAAAATTTCTGATCTTGGAATTTTTGTATTTTGAATTTTAGGTACTTTTGACTTTGTTTTAGCTCACTATCATTTAGTTATTTAGGGTTAGTTGATCAAACTTATCTCATACCTTGTTGCAGCTTGAATTTGAAAGCAAACTAAATACTTTTGAACTTATCATAATAATGGAATTATTAGATGGGGCATGGAAAGGGGAAGAAATTGTGTTTGGAGTGGCCAATGGTAGTTTTTTGACATTGACCATGCAAGTATTATCAGAATTTTGTGTATGCCATTTTCCATTTTCTTTTTTAATAACATTGTTTTGGAACATACTATTTGGGCTCGGTAATTATGAACTTAGTGCATAAATAACATGTAGTGAACTTCTTCATGTGTGACTGATAATTGATTTTGTATGGTTTTTATTCAACAATATTGCATCTTACTTTCTAATCTTGCATGTTTCAGTAAAAATTCTAAATGAGCCGGGCACAGGATGCAAACCGATCATTCTTCCCTTTTGGAAATCCTTTTAGGATGATATCACCGAAAGGCCCAAAAATTTCTTCACAGCTGTTGTTAATATTACATGCTTTTGAAGCAACTTTGGAAGAGAGGCTGAAAAAGCTTATTCCCAAGAGCAAGGATGAGATCCTCAGCTTGTCTTGGATGACTTTGGCCATGCAGGCACTTTGTGAGAGTCATAATGACATTAAAACCCTCATAACAGAGCTTGAGCTTCCTGTACATGATTGGGATGAGAAATGGATAGATGTGTACTTGGACATTAGTGTGAAGTTACTAGATATATGCATTGCATTTAGCTCTGAATTATCACGCCTGAACCAGGGTCATCTTTTACTTCATTGTGCATTGCACAATTTAGGTTCTTCCTCTTCAGAGCAGTATGTTCGGGCATGCTCTTCACTTGATGGTTGGAAACAGCATATTGGTTCTGGAAACCCTAGGATTGAGAAATGTGGCAGCATTTTGGATAATCTTCTGCGGTCACTTGATCTGCCAAAGGTTAAAAAGTCTGCTAAAGGGAAGGTTTTGATGCAAGCTATGTATGGAGTAAAGGTGCAGACAGTATTTTTATGCAGTGTGTTTGCTGCGGCTTTTTCGGGCTCTACAAAGAATATGTCAGATTTGGATGTGGCTGATGTATATTCTTGGGCTCCAACCTTTAAAAGTTTGCAAGATCTTGTAAATGGGGAAATTAGAGTTAGAAGTGGGCGATTTACTATATTGAATGAGTTGGAAGTAGTTGATTCCTCTGTGAAGGAATTATATCCTATTATCCAGGGCGTCTCAGATGCCATTGAGACAGAATCACTTGCGAAGATTGTTGGGGAATTAGGCAGAGCAACAGAGAAGCTTTCACAAGGACTAGATCTTCTTACAAAGGAAGTCGATAGCTTTTTCCAAGTGGTCTTGACTGGTCGTGATGCCTTGCTATCTAGTTTGAGGTCAGGTGCAACTTTCATTGACAGCATTCAGGCGGGTAACAGAGATGCACAAATAGTCAATTGAATGTGTTGCAGCCTAACTCTGGTACATACCGATGGATCTAGGTATTGGTTTTTCTGTTTTAAGATTGATGGTTTTCAATCATGTTTGGCTTATTGTATTCAAGTTAGAATGAGTAATAGGTTATATGATTATATTATGGTTCTGAAATGTATATTTGTGATGTTCTGTGTAATATTATATGATAAAATATATATAAGAAAGTTGCTTGTGCTCACTGAAGTTTGCAATTTGCTACCCTGTAATTCTTTCTATTTATTAGTTCATGAAACCACTGCCTTTTCCATTTTGTGATAGAATCATGAAACATAAAATGTGATTGTGGTTTTTCTTTTGGAGGAGTGGGGAAGGGGATTGTAATTTCTGCCATTGGTTGCTGATTCTGAACCTATCTTTTCGTCTGGATTGGGAAGGATTTTTGCCCTGAAACTGGATTAACAGATTATTTTAGGGCAATGAACAGTTTTTTTTTTTGTGATTCCATGTAATATGATATGTAGCATTTTAGTATACAATCAAAACTTGATTAAATTTCTTTGAATGTCAAAGACAGCAGAATGAGGTACATACGAAATAAGTCTCAGATTCATTTACGATGCTTTGCCTCTCTGTTCTTGAGCACAGATTTACCAGTTGGGCTACATCTAAATTGTTGTCTCATTTTATTTCCTGTTTTCTGAAGTTTATACAAGAAAAAGTGAAAACAGAAAGCAATAAGTTGTTTTTCACTATATAAACTTTTGAATACATGAAACAAATTTAAAACAAAATGTTTCTCAAACTAATCACCCTGAACAATTTTGATTGAATATCATATGATGCAGCACATTGTTAAGTATCACGTATTACTTAGCATATTGCATGTGTTTATCATTTGACAATGTGAAACTCACAGATCAGTTGCAACTCCTTGGTATCAAGGTCACATCTGATTCTGATCTCCTGGCACCTCAGCTTGCAGAATTTCTTGCAATTGTCAGTTTGGCAATAATTATGGCTTGCCGCCTTGCATTTCAGATCTGTGAAAAGTGATTTGCTTTTGAGATCTGAAAACTGAAGTGAATTTTTGGTGGACTACACACTCAATTTCTATATCAACTGAGCTGTAGTGATAAGAGCTTTGAGCTCTATTGAAGGAATCGGAGACCAAGTCATGTGAGGTAGATGATCTGTCTCGTCTCCCTTGTTAAGCCCCTCAGAATCTGGGGTGGTAAAGAAACTAAAAATGTGAACCTCTTTACTCAATTGTGATCATGCTTTGAGCTGAAACGAGTGACCCCTGCAAGCTCTGTTGAAGAGAACAGAGACCAAGCTTTGTCAAGAAGATGATTTGTATGGATCACAAAATGGAGAACTGAGCAAATCAAGTTCTCCTAACGGTCTCTCTCTGTGAACATTTGCTTTGAGTCGCTCACTCAGTCTGATGAGGTGGTAATGGAAGAACCATGAACCACACAAAACTCGCATGGTGTTGTTCTTGGCTATTTTTTTAAATCTTTTTTTGGATTTTAGTTATAATTGAATCTTTGCACTTAGATTAGTTTTAGATGGGAACTCATGTTTAATAATGTACGTGTCTTATCTTGGTCAAGTATCAAATCTGTTGCAGAAAGTTGCCAAAGCATAAATTGTGAGGAAGTAAAAACTGTGATTTTTACATTGTTTACATTTATTTGCTCCTGCCTTTGCAACCTTGTTTACTCGTTTTTGCTCTACAGTTCTGATGGAACTTTGCAAGTTTACTAGCATTGTATGGTAGTATTCTCTGGGTAGTAACATACCATGTTCCTGAAAGCTAAAAACGGTTTGTGATTGGTCCCATAAATTTTGAAAGATGAAAATTACTTTGGACCCGAAAAATTAGAAGTCAATCAAATGAGTCCTTTTTTCACTTAAATGGATTAAATTGACTGGCATTTTTATTTTTCAGGGATTAAAATAGTGATTTAAATAAGAAACTAATGTGACTCACCTCATATCTGTCATATCACGCACCAAAATGTTGTTTTACTCATTTTGTAGATGGTTTCAAGTGGGCTTTCCTTCCATTATTTCTCATAGTGGGCTTGACTTCCCAAGCCTAGAGTTGTGTTATGCTGTAAAATGGGTTGCTTTGGTAGTCTCAAAAGCACAAATCCTCAAAAGGAAGCATTGATTACTTGAGTGTGTTTGCAATTTTTGAACTTGATAATTTTTTTGGCCAAAATAAAATTGTACAACAAAATAATTTAGTTTACTAGTTTTATTATTTTATCTAATTGTCTATGGTTTCATCAAAAAGAAAAAAAAAACAATTGTTTTTGTAACTAACACGCACGTTTCTCTCCTTGTGTTTTGTATCCAATATTGGATGAAACCATTTTTTCATGTGAAACCAAGATAAATGCTAATACTTTTTAACGATTTTTCTTTTCTCATTTTCTTTGATTTTTTTTTTAACAATCACACCATTTTTTTCATGTGAAACCAAGATAAATGCTAATAAAAAGTTTATAAAGCTTAAATGAAAGAGTTCACCACATAATATTTAGATATGACGTGATAACGAAGAATTGAAGACCCACTAGTCAGGACCTTGAGAGCCGCCAACTAGGAAGTTCTATTTCTATTCGTATTCAAATTCAATGGTCAATTTTTGGGACCAGATAAAAGGGAACAACAGATAAAGAACAATAGACGAAGACTGACTAGGAAACACTAAATTGCTTTAATTTGATGAGGATTATACATTTTGGCTCCAACTTTGACTGAATATTGTATATAGCAATGTAATATCTACGAAGCATGCAAAGGTTTACTTAAAAAAAGTTATTATTCCTTTAGGTTGACTAATTAAACATTGACGATTTTAATTATTATTATTACATAAGATAGGAGTATAATAATTATGCATTATATTTAAATCCCTATTTTTACACCCTATATCCTACACAACACGTGTAGATGGGGGGAAATTCCTTTTGGTCTACCCCTACTATTCCTTTGTCTTTGTTTTTTGACACCAATTGTTAATTTGGAGTTTTGGACAATGGCATGTTCATATGGAAATCGGCATTTATAAACTAATTATTGGATTTGATAAGTAATGAAGCTGAGAAATCTGATTACTGTTTCGTACTTACACATGCCCTTTTGATACAACTTGTAGTTGTTGGTTGGTCTAATTCCAAACAAGTTGACTTCACCCTTTTGGTGGATCATAGTCGTCGCCCTAACTTGTAGAGCCTAGACGCTCAATTTTTATTTTTTTTATCCGTTCTTAAAAAGAAACATGAGGGGAAATTTTGTGCAATTTTTATGAAGTAATTTTAATCACGATTGCTAAACATAATTGTCAAGGATCGCGTTTAAACAATTTTAATGTGTTTGTCAATGTAAAAGAACACATTTGTATAATAGTTGTACATTTTTTTTTGAAAAGTATACTAGACCTTATTAGAGCATAAGGAAGTTTCACCACCATTAAAGAGATCTCAACTAGAAAACTAAAAAAGATAAGGAGAAAGACAAGGCCTAAGGAAGTTCCACAATTATAATAATGCTTAAAATAAAACACACACAAAGAAAAAGGAGAAATAAAGCAAAAAATGATTGTTTCATTAGGGGTGCTATCACAATCCTATTATAAACTTGCAAGCAAAAGTTACGCTCGAGTTAAACTCGTCGGACTATATATTTTAAAAAGTTTAAATTAAAACAAAGGTGCTTAAAATTAAAAAGAAAGAAATGTATACTTAAATAAAAAAGAATTTAAATTCAAATTCCTTTAAAAAAATTAAGAATAAAAAATATTTACCATAAAATATAAAATAAAAATTAATATAATAATATAATACAAAAAATAATTCAAAATTTATAATTTTATTATTAACATATAATCGGTTGGAAACTTGGAATAGAATTTCTTTTACCAATTTTTCATTTTCTTCATTGGTGAACAATTTTCAACATTAACTTTCTCATCTTTAATTCTACTTTTTATTTAGTTGAAAATTGAAAGTAAAAGTAAACAAAACAATTTGATCCAAAATGAAAACAAAGAAAATAAAAAACTACATCAACTTGATTTCCCCTTGCCACAATGAAAACCTATTATCAAATGTCAAAACAAAATGAGTAAAAAAAAATGAAAAAATAAGTCCAAAATCACACTAAGAATTCAGAAATAGCATTAGCATGAGAAGAAAAATTAACAAAAGCTCTAAAAAGTGCTACATCTTCACGGGTTCACACGAGCTTTTCTAGTTCAAAAGCCTAACTTGAATGTTCACATAAACACGCTTAATCGCTTATGTATGCAACGAAAAACACACCTAATCTCCCTCTCTCTTATTAGATCCTCGTTTTCTCTCTCTAACCCAAACGAAAATGCTAACGACTTTTACTACTCTAACGGACACGTTCCATGTAAATTCAGCACACCCCCACTTCACCAATTTAGCTCCTTTTTCATAAAAATCCTTGCTTTCCCTGTTGGGTCTGTTTCATTTTCATCTTCTGGTTTTGGATCATCTAGCACCAGACAGACATGGCTCTTGAGTCTGCTCCTGCTTCAGCTGACATCAGAGGAGTTCACACTCATGGTGGACGCTATGTTCAGTACAATATCTATGGAAACCTCTTTGAGGTCTCTAGGAAGTATGTTCCTCCTATTCGCCCTGTGGGAAGAGGAGCATATGGTATTGTTTGGTAAGGAAGAAACTTTTTTGTGGGGTTGAGCTTTTGTTTTGGCTGAATTCATTTGTTTTCTGTGTTGTTTTTGTTGTTTGTGAGGGTGTTTTGAGGATAAAGGGTTGCTCTTTTTTTAGCTATGTATGTATTGCTTGCATCTTGGGAGAAATTTTTGTATGGGTCCTGACCAATTTTCATGTGATATGTAACCAAGTTTTTCATTTTACCAGAAAGAATTAATAAAAACTTGGTATGTGTTACTTAGAAATTTTTCAGGACCATAAACATGTAGTGGTTCCGGACCATACAATAATTTCGCATCTTTTGGGGGTTTGGAACTCTTGGCTTTGAAAGCAAGGAAGTGGTTGCTGGTGGTGGTCAAAGGCCTTTTTGTTGATTTTGGATTTGATGTTTGAATGTTAGGGGAAGTTCAGAATATAGGTGATTGTTTATTTGAAGTAGATGTTTGACATGTATCTGTTATTTATGTGAATAGGGGATTGAAGTGATTTTGAAAATTTGTATTTTTTCTTCAATGCTTTTAATATGGGATTGATGTGATTCCTGAGCTGAATGTGAGTTATTGTGCTAAGATGATTGAGTTTCTTGAGTTTAAAAATATATTCTTTGTGATCATTGTTTGGGATTGATTGATTGGAGTAGAGTAATTGAAAGAGAATCAAGTTTTAGTCTTGTGGGTCTATTTAATCATGTATTCATATCTAGTTTCATGCGTTTCGGATTCTGCCTCATATTATCTTGTTATAGAGTTTAATTTACATTTGGCTGAAGCTACCTGATTGTGATAGCCAGGCTATTAGAATTTGGTGTACTTATTGGCACTGTAAATAACACAATCCTCATGATGTTCAGACTCATTAAACTGAAGATAATTTGTATCTTGTGGATGGTTTATTAAATTTGGTGTGTTAGGCAATGACCTATACTCATTAATATGGTTTTAGTTCTGTTATCAACAATGTGAGGGACAATGTTGTTTTTTCATTTTCTTTCAGTGCTGCTGTAAATGCAGAGACACGTGAAGAAGTTGCCATTAAGAAGGTTGGCAATGCATTTGACAACAGAATAGATGCCAAAAGGACTCTACGAGAAATTAAACTTCTTCGGCACATGGATCATGAAAATGTAATTTAAATAAACTTTTTTACTCACGTTCTCATATCTAAACCTTGTTTCCCCCATTTGTGTTGCTTATTTATTTATTTATTATACTTTTTATTTTTTATCTTACTTTTTTCTTCTCAAATTTGGATATTAAGGGAGTGCTCCATGTAGCACTATGGACTTTCCTATTTGACTTATTGTTGCCTCATATTTTGATTTCTTTGTTTCTGCTTCTTATTTTTTGGTTGTATCTGTCGTACTGCAACTATAGGCAAATTTTCCATAATTTACTAGTGATGAAGGTCCTTTTAAGCATAATTCTGTTGTTTGGCTTAAATTGGACATTTGCTTTAGTTCTCATAAGCATATCTATAATTTTCTAGAAGTACTAATTGATGTACTTTTGGTTACGCTTTCTATTGTGATAAATTCAAAACTCTTGAAAATTGCAACATATCAAAATATCTCTTCTGTGTATTCTGGCTTATGTTTTTAACTGATATCAAGATACATTGATAGAATAGAACTTTTACCTTTTGATATATTTACATTATATAATATATGCTTTTGATTACCATGTTTTTGGCTTACTCAGAAATTTATACCCTTCATAATATTTTATATCTAATTTTTCGAAAAAAGTTTTCTTCTTTTGTTTTCTAATTAGTATATTGTTAAACACGGATTTTGTGAGTCAGCACCTATTAAGAGTTGGTATTGGTGTTATATTTTCACTTTGTTTCATGGGAGCTTCCTGATTGGATTTTAATTCTACAATCATTATTAGAATTCAATTTGAAACAAGGCTGCTCACTTACCAATTACTTCTCTAATGCAGGTGATAGCCCTTAAAGACATTATACGACCACCACAGAGGGATAACTTCAATGATGTGTACATTGTTTATGAGTTAATGGATACTGATCTGCATCAAATAATTCGATCCAATCAACAATTGACTGATGATCATTGTCGGGTTAGCACTATTACCATTTCTTTTTGCATATGCCTTTTAAATTTAATGTCTACCATATTGAAAGATCTCTCGATTATTCTTCTTTTTAGTATTATCGCCAAATTGAAGCTCAAAAATATGTCTGAATTGGCTAATTAAAATTCCCAAGAGCTTTTGGCAGTTTTGAATTTTCTTATTTACTGTCTGGAATCTCCTTGGGCTCTCACCTTTTTGTTTTGAATTAAAAGAGTACTCATCATACATTGGTTTATATAACCAAAGATATTTATACTGTCTCACAGTGACTGATAAGATACATTTTCCAGTATTTTCTTTATCAGTTGCTACGAGGACTCAAATATGTACACTCAGCAAATGTTCTGCACCGTGATCTAAAGCCTAGCAACTTGCTACTGAATGCCAACTGTGATCTTAAGATTGCAGACTTTGGTCTCGCTAGAACTACATCTGAGACTGATTTCATGACTGAGTATGTGGTTACTCGGTGGTACCGAGCTCCAGAGTTACTTCTTAATTGCTCAGAATATACTGCTGCCATCGATATATGGTCTGTGGGTTGCATCCTTGGTGAAATCATAACAAGACAACCCCTATTTCCGGGGAAAGATTATGTTCATCAGCTCAGGCTGATTACAGAGGTATTAGCTAGTTGGAAATCCTGAATGATACTTTTTACATCTGGTTCCTGAATTGCAAACATTCTTTCATTTATTTTTATTTTTATTTTATAGATCAGAATGTTGGATCCACATGCAATTAAATAGAATGAGAGAAATTCTGTGTGGACCTTTAAATCAGGACAGAGAAGGCACAGAATTCAATGGATCAAAGTTAGGGTTTTGTTGTGAGAATTAAGGGTAAAAAATAGGGAAATTTTATTAAAAAGAATTAGTCAAACTGAAGAGGCATATGTGATAGGTGGGGGATTGATGGTCTGCAAGCAAAAGAATAAGGGTTAAAGAATTATCAGGCACTCAAAGAATAATACTCTTAAGGGCTGAGATTTGATTGTTATCCCAAGGATCCATAAAGACAAGTAAAGACAGCTGTAGAAATTGAGAATCTCCCTCAGTGTCATTAGGTTTTCACACCTAAGAGAAAGGGACTTATTATCTGTGCATCACAACATTAATGGCTAGGGTGTTTGCCTAAAAAAAAATTCTTCACTCATTCTAAACCAAAAACTAAGAACTTAAATGCATGGGGGGAAGGTAGGTTATGCATTTCCCCCTATAGATTGCAACTTCTTTCTCATTTTCATACTAAGTCTCCATGTTTAAAAAATGATTTAATTTTGACAAATTTCCTTGCTTTTAAAAAGCTCATAGGCTCACCTGATGACCATAGCCTTGGATTTCTACGAAGTGATAATGCTCGTAGATATGTGAGACAGCTTCCACAATATCCAAGGCAACAATTTGCTACTAGATTCCCAAGTATGTCTCCTGGTGCTGTTGATTTGTTAGAGAAGATGCTTGTCTTTGATCCAAATAGGCGCATTACAGGTAAAATGACATAATTTTTCTTCTCTTTCTTTTTGGGTACAACCTTTGTAATTTTATTTTATAAATTGCCCTTTTAAATCCATGTAGAGTTTGCTGACCTCTGCAAATTTCTTAAGTTAGAACAACCAAATCAATGACGAGGTTGTTATTGGTTAAATGGGTATACTCAGTTGCTTCTAACTGTAGTTTGTATTTCATCCTGTTCAAATATGCTTACCATGATTAACTTGCTATACCAAGCTCATAAAGTTGTAGCTGAAATCTGAATATGAAAGGAAAATGTATTAGTCTCTGATAACATTGAATACTAAATGTTGGTTACAATGAAAATAATAACAGTCAAAACCTTTTTCCACAATATGGGGTTGGTAACATGAATCAAATTATGCTACGGTGTTTTGTCCAAGACCAATTCCTCAGTGAGGCCATTTAATTCTGTCCATACCCTAATCGTTGGTTACAATTCAAACTAATTGGGTATCAAAAGAAAAATTTTCATCTCAATTATGTATTCTTTTTCTTTGTTTCTATTAATTTAAAAATGTTAAAAAATTAATATATCCAGAGCCTGTTAACTGCTTGTGATATGGTTGACCATTTTGGTCAAGATTCTATTGTTTCTTGAATGTTGACAATTTATCTGCAATAATCTTTTATAGCTGTTGGATTTTCTTTTTGTATATATTTTTATTAATCGTATGTTACTTATGATGCTTTGCAGTTAAAGAAGCTCTGTGTCACCCATACTTGGCACCTCTTCATGATATTAATGAGGAACCTGTTTGCGTTAGACCTTTCAGTTTTGATTTTGAGCAACCATCTTTCACTGAAGAAGATATCAAGGAACTCATCTGGAGAGAATCTGTGTTATTCAATCCTGATCCACCTATTTATTGAAATTTTGCATTTACTATCGTCTGTGCATAGTGAAAAATACTTTTTGACTGGATTACAACACTACCGAGGAGTTGTTGGTTCTCTACAGAAGTAATTAACGTATTGGATATACTGAGATTTTTTTGGTAAATTATATTTGAGATTTAATGAGGTTTTGTGAGGTGTATTTCATTTGATTATTATTTAACATTCTCGGATAATTTTATTGTTGAGGTGTACAATTGGAGTAATCAGAAGCCAATTAGCATTACTTTAAGGTTTCAGCAGGAATATCCATGGGCTCTGGCTCCTTGTTGCTTGTTGGTGTATTTCTATCCTTCAGCTTAGACTAGGACAAACACTTTAGTGCAGTTAACTGATTCAGTCAGTTTCTCCATCCTTTAGAATGTAGACACACAAATATTATGACAAGACACTGTATGGATCCAATTACAAGGTATGGGACTTGAGTCCTATATTGAAACTATGGGATTCTAGTGTAGGGTTTATATGTTTTTGGGCTTTTCAATTATGACAACTATATTTTGTGTAGTTCTCTCAAGGTTCTTATGAGAAATTTTTCATTTGTGGGGACCGACATTATCCTACTGTATGACATAAAATGCAACAGTTTGTTAGTGTTTGAAAATGTTTTCAGAAAATACCTTGGTTTGCTCAACTGTCATGATCACTCTTTGTAGTTTGTAGCCTTTTCAGTTTTGTGCCTAATTTGAATGAATAAGCATAGGATACTCACAGCAAGACTTAACCAGTAAATTTTGATTAATATTAGCTATGAAACTTGTAGCAGCATCAAGCCACCAAGTTCCATAAACGAGAGAAGAAAAGACAACCGTTCCATTTCTATAATTTGAAACACCATTCATTTCTTAACTTGAGAAATGTTTTTTTGATAATCTGAGAAGGACTATTCCTAAAACAATAACTTGCATAAACTACTACACTTCAACATATGTCATGGTGGTAGTACATTTCTTAAGCTCCACTATGTCAATAGGTAGATTATCTGCTGGGAAATCACATGCTGTGATCTTCTCCGGCCCTTGATCAGGTAACAGACCACAAGGTGGAGGGGTCACCCCACTCGTCATCCCTTCAATATCAGTGCAGGTCCAAGGCTGCTTCTTGGCCTTGGCTGCCATCCTTAGTGTCACATTTGCAATGCAGATTCCTGTAAAGGGGTCATTGGAGATTCCTTGAAACCTAGCAGCTATGGTCACATTTTCAGCCACAACATCTCTATAGTTGATGTTTTTGATCTCAGGCAAGGCATTAGGGTCATAGTGGCCATCAGCATGTGAGTTATAATCACCAGTCATCTTAAATGCCCATTTCATAGTATGCAAGGTCATTCTCTTCACATATATGTCCTTCACATACCCTCCTCTCCCTACTGCTGTCTTGATTCTGACACCTGATTCTGTTTGGATTGCTGTGATGTCCTCAGCTCTCACATCTTGGATTCCACCTGACATCTCACTTCCCAAGGCAATGGTTGCACTGTATGGTGAGATGCATGTTAGCCTTCTTATCACTAGCTGTTTGGTGGGCCACCCAAATTTTATGCCATACTCATCCCATCCACTCTTAACCGCCACACAGTCATCCCCAGAAACTATATAGCAATCTTCAATTCTTACATTTGTGCAAGAATCTGTTGAGAAAAAGATAAAAGAAAGAAACATAGGTAGAGCAAATATTAGCAATTCAAATCAAACTTTTATTCTTTGGTTACATTGTATCAAATGCTTGCTATCCATTGTTCTATATTTGAAGAATCTGAAGTTGATCATGAAATACTGACCTGGGTTGATGCCATCAGTGTTTGGAGATGTGACAGGAGCATAAATGGTGATGCCTTGCACAATAATATTGCTGCATAGTATCAAATCATTTGTTATTATAATATTCAAAGACAATAAGAGAGTAAAGTAGCTATATCAGTATATCTAATGACATTTTTTTATAAGACTTGAATACAAGTGAAGTGGGATTACCTGCTGTAAACTGGATGAACATTCCATGATGGGGAATTGAGTAGAGTTAGATTTGAGATTTGAATGTTGTCTGAGAACATTAATTCAATCAGGTATGGGCGAGTGTACTTCAACTTTTTCCTGTGAAATTGCTGCCACCAAAACTCACCCTGACCATCTATGGTGCCATTTTCACCTGTTAACAAAAAGGGTCATGATTGATATCATTTATCTATAATAATAATAATAGTAATAAGAGTTTAATATGTATGTACTATGAGTGTAAGTTTTTATATTGTCAATACAATAAAAATATTATAACTTAATTAACAAACTTACTATACTATGTATAGGGATTTATAATTGGATGACATCATAAAAAAAATTTAGATTCTCAGTACATATATTATTTATTTAAGTTATATTGTAGGTGAGTAAGTAAATTTTTGTAATTAGAACTGAAACAACCTTTGGATACATACAACTGAAACTATTTTCCCCTTTACCTGTGACAATAACATCAGTGAGGTTTGTTCCAAATATGAGGCTTGTGAATCTTCCTGCTGGTGCGTCTCTTCCTCTACCGTATGATGGGAGGGGTTCAAGCACAGGCCACTCAGTTATATCCTAAACCATTTCATTAATTCAATAAAAGAAAAAGAGTTGGCAGTAGTATACATGAAAGTGCCAAAAATGTGTCACACTTGGAACCGTTCTCCTAGATAACACAAGACAAGTGTGTAATGGACCACTCTATGGCACTCTTAAAATTGTTGTCTGGATGTGGGAATAGACCAAAAGTGGCCAGGGTAAAGAGGTTGTTGTGGGAGTCATTGGACTTTTGTGTATTGTTGAATTATTTAAGACTATTGCTCTCATGAACCTAATATTGCTCTCATATGCTCGGTAGAAAGTGGGGAATCTTGTGACACATTCTTTGCCTTTCATTTATTGGACATCTTCCCTTGTATGTAACTCACGTGAACCCCTTTAAAATTCTCTATTTCCATATTAAAAAATGAGTGATGAGTTTATGATAGTGACAAATAGTGGGGAAATTATTGTATTGTCTAGAACTGCGTCTATAATCAATCTTTACGTAATGCGTAACTTAAATTTTCAATTTATACTAAAAAATTAATAAACTTCAACTAACGTGAAAATTGACCGGAATCATAAACATGTGGTGGTTTCAGAACATGTAATAATTTCTCAATAACAAGAGGCTTGATACTCTTTGATGAATTAAAGATTTTGGGGGAAAAAAAAAATCAAAGAATACTGTTTGATTTTCTCCCAATTAAATCTCTTAAATGTCTGTATCATGCAACAAAATTGATGAAATCATAGAGCATATCTTAATGTATTTCATATCCTGTTTTGATCTGTCATCAGACTTTGGAAACAGTTCTAGCAAAATACTGCCAAAAGGAAAGGTGCAAGAACAGGCAGATGAAGCCAAGTGATTGGTACAGCAACACTTTCTTAAAAACCAGAGTCAGTAGAAAAAGAATCAACAAAAGATTTTGGTTCTACTTTCAAAGGCTTGTGAGCAATAATAACACTTTGAAAATTCAAATGCTGGACAGCAGTGATGTGAGAGACTTTATTATAATGTTCAAAAAACAGCATATTCTGACAGATGGAAGTCTCTGATCTAACATCAGTGTGGTGAAAATTTGTGGGGTAGCACAAATGATGGATTTTGAACAAACTTCACAATGTTTCAAAAAGCACAAAATGTACACACACTATGCCTTAAAACCTCATGTCTATGGTTAATTTGTCATCAAAGGAGTAGAAATGAGATACCTGAGAAGCAAGGAGAACAGCATCTTTGTCAAGATAGAGGGTGAAGTGACTAGTGAGGCTGAAGCTACCAGTGAGCCATTTTCCTGCAGGAACATAGAGCTGAGAGCCACCTTCAGAAGCATACTGACTCAGGTGACTTATTGCAGACTGAAATGCCTTTGTGTTGGATGTTTTTCCATCCCCAACACCACCAAAATCTGTCAATGCAGCACTGTGAGCTCTGCAGTTTATAGCATTGTACTCCAAGGAAGTGGTCACAACTTTGGCTTTTCTGCTCTCTACTCTCTCTGAACTCAGCAGTGCAACCAAAAGGATTGCAAAAAATGTTCTAATCACCTGCAAAAACAACACATCCATGAAAATAAAATTGTTAGAAAATGAAGCTACTAGTATATTCACTAAAGTAGTGTACATATTAAGAACAGAATGTGAGAATATTACTTAGAGTGGATAGAGTAAGAAAGGAGGAAAAAGGGTCTCACGTGTATCCTCGTGTGAGTTTTCCACAAGAGCCCCATTATAAGAAAAAGAACTTCGGAATTTTAGGTACGAGTGGAGAGTGAAGCCATGACAGTTATTTATAGTGGAACTTAAGTTATGGCCTCTAGGTTCATTGGTTTCTAAAACATAAAAATAGTATAAACTACACAAATTTCTTTTGTTTTTCTTGAAGCCAAAAAACATACCAGCACTGTATGTTCTTAGAGATTGCTATTTTTATGGGTACAAATTAAGTAATTGTCATTAGTAGGAGAATATTTGTCTAATGTGTGCTTATGATTCTCAAGGAATTAATCATCACTTTTGGTAGAAATTATTTCATGAATAATAAAAAAAGTAGGCATAACATACCAAAGAATGATAGTGCAATTCTTGATCTTTAATTGCAAATTTGACATGGGAGTTGTGTTTGACGTCATTCGTTCCACAAAATTGAGTGCATGCTTATTTTGTTTTCTTTATACTTTGAAGGATTTTCATAAACAGAACATGTTAAGGAAAATTCAAGTAGCTATTCTGTGAATTACGAACCCTTCATTTCTTTGTTTAGAATCTATCTTTTGCTTTCGTTTATGCTTTCTTTTTTTAGTAATTGATGAAGCGTTTGGTAACGAATTTTTTGGTCTCAGATATTTGTTAGAATTTATCAATATTCTATTACTGAAATTTCAAGTGAAACTTAAAACTGTTTAATTCCCAGCTTGAAATCTTTAGACAAACTTTCTTAGTCTCATATCTAACACAATCAACTTCAAAGTTGTGGTCCTATGAAGTGTTTATACGAAGGCTCGAGAAAAATTAGGTATGTTGAATTTGCATCTTCACTCTTGATCTATCAAATCCATGCTTCATCTCATCATCTCTGCTGTCACATTGGTCACGAGATGTTAACGGCACATCGTCAATTATTCTGTGGTAGAATTTCATTTTCCTATCTTATTATATATTGTGCCCACATGTTCTTGGTCTACACTTCATACATTTATGTTAAACGTATAGAATAAATGTTGTAACTCCATACAATTGTAGAGTTATCTGCATCTGGGGTTGTTGGCAAATGTAGGACTATGTAGGATAATGAGACGATTTTAGACTATAGTTCAACCATAACTAAAATTTTTTCCTGCTCTATATGTAACTTAAAATGGACACTAAATAAATTTTGAAACAAGAAATAAAAAAGAGCAAATTTTTAACATGAAAAACCTTTTAACATGACAAAAAAAATTTACTAAACCTAATTCAGAAAAGAATCTCTACTATATAATAGGATAGCAATATAAAGATGACTTTCATAAGAAACCTATTGTTAAGTTTTCTTTTTATTGCTCTTCTTTTGTAGGCTTTCTGTTTCTTGCTCTTACTAATTAAGAGTCTTGTCACTCCGAGTCAGTTTTTTTTTTTTTTTTTAAAGAAGGATGATTAATGGGTTCATGTGGTTACTACTTCAAACTTTGGATTAGGGATTCAATGTTTAATAGACAAAACTTAACAGAGTTATTGGTATTAATATTTAAATTTGTTTGGTAATTTACATTACAATCTTAACAAAAGAAAAAAAATGATTTTTATGATAAACAAAATTTGAACATTACAACTTTTGTTTTTCTATTTTATTACCAATACTAATGAATCTAAATACAAAATGAATTATTAAAAATGATTTTATATTCATTTTATAATTTCATTAAAAATCATTTTATACAACTCAAACTAAATAAATAATTTTAAAATTACTTTACATTTACTTATCTAAACGCAATGTATTATACATAATAATAATAATAATAATAATAATAATAATTGATTTTACATACTTAATTATTAAAAAAATATCTAAAATTTATAGAAAAATTATGTTGGATTATAGTTAGAATAATTTTGTTTAAAGTTAAAAACAAATATTTTTATATAAGTGTTTTTTAAAAAACAAATAGATAGAATTTGCTTCTTAAGTAAATAATTATTTAAAAAAACAATTTAAACAAATATATTATAAAATAGAAAGCCATTATTTTTTTATTTAACAAATATATTTATCTAAATGAGATGGGACCAAGTGGGCCCAGAAGGTTTCACTTTATTGGAGTTCTCACTTTTTGGTATTTGGTCTCGTGAGTGTCCCTCAACCCGACCCTTGCCGACCCTCTTCACGGGTGCACAAATCCTATGCCCGTCTCAATCTCAATTCTCAGCACCACCTCTTTCTGCTTCAGCCGCTAACTATATTTCAAACAAAATTACTAAATCCCCACCATGTAATGTGTGGGATTAGGTTAAAAAAAGAGAGAAATGAAGAGAATTTTTTTTAAAAATGTGATAAGTAACACACAAAAAAAGTAAAAGTGAGGATATATGTATAGTCTAATTATAAAATAGTATATTATAAAGTAAATACTTTGATAGTCTGGTTAGATTTACTTAATATTTAAAAGTTGATTATCCCTTATTCAACTTTAATATTGTGGATTAAATTTAGAGTGTTTGTGTTGCGGTTTGGTTTAGTATCAAGCATAAAATAAACATTCCAACCATTTTCATTAGATCGCTTGGCTTATTTTTACTTCTACCTAATATCAACTTCAGTTGTTACTTTTTTTTTTTCTTTGAAGAGTAATCAAGTATTTGATTTCATTAAACTTGGAATTTAATATTGTAAAAAGTTTAAATATTTTTGTTATGTGTATGTATTTATGTTGCATTTGGAAAGATAACTTATTGCTCATAATAATTTTATTCGTCCAGAACAAATTACTTTTCTTTAAAGATATTCATTGTCCATAAAAAAATGTTAGAATATATTTAGTTTTATTTTAAATTAAAAATTTAATTTTAATACACTATTAGCAAAGAATTTACACACAAACTAATTATTAATATTTTTTAGAATAATTATTACCTAAATCTGCATAAGCTAATAATTATATATTATGTAACATTCTATAATTAAATGATAATATAAAAAAATTTACACTATGCATATATTAAAGTTAAATTCAACATTAAAATACCCAATGCTATATTATTTAATTGTTTGATTAATAGCTAAGTGGTAGGGTCTTTCTTTGGTTTATTAGGCTTCTGGAGGATATAATATTACATATGTTGAAACTTTTCTTTTCCACTCAGTCACTCACGAGTCACAAACGCATTCATCCATGGTCGCACACACCTCCCTTAGTGGGTCTTTGTGGATGTGATTCCATGAAGATGACACCTTTTTCTCTTCAAAACCATCACGAGAGCCCCTTCTGTTCCTTTTCTTGATGCACTAAATTGTACTCTTGTCAGAATTTATATTAATCTAATTTTAGTGTAGACTCTTTTTATATATATCTATATAATGGATAAGGAGATTAAATCAATTATTAACTATTTGAAAATGATATTATTAATTTGTCTTTTTCAAGGAGCAATGACCTCTTGGATTGGGTGGCTGAGAAGAGAAACACATGACAAAGGGTTGGGTACTCTTAATTAAACAACGAGAAATCTTGGTCGGTAGTGGAACTAACGTAATTTTCCATAATCCAAACACTAGAACACGTTTAAGATTCTCACATACGGTTTAGGTGTTATATTATCGTTGTTATGATAGGCAAAAGTGACAATATATATTAATAACTTTTTTTTTTTTAAAGAAGGTTAGCAACACATTCTATTTAACATGCATATTCTTTTTTTATTTGAAATTTATTAAAAATTATAGATTCATGAGAATCTCTTATTTTATAAAATAAGCTGGGTGTTTTTTTTTTCTGTATATTTAATTAAAATAAATTATCTTTTCAGTCCTTAAATTTTTTATTTTTAGTTCCTTAGTTTTTTTTTACCATTCTTACTTTTAGTATTTTAACATTTTTTCCATCTTTATTTTTAATCCTTTCAAGGAACTAAAAATCAAGAAAAATAAATTAAAAGACTAAAAATAGTTTAAAAAGTTCAAAGACAATTTTTTTATTTAAAAAAAGTTTAAAAACTAAAAAATAGTAGATTTATTTAATTTTATATATATATATACATACCAGAAATAGGCTTGCTTTAGGAGTAAGATAAAGACAGTGCAGCGTATATGGCTACAAATGGTTATCTTTTCTCTTGTGACGATGACGATGATTATCCAATGGAATCAAAATTTAGTGCCTTCATGTTAACAAGGATATGAATGATTTTAAACTGTAAATTAAATTGTTTTACATAACTTATCAAATTTTGCAGGATATGGTGGGAAATAGTTTAATTTAAATTTTAATTATATACTGATCACTGTTTTTGGGTGAAGCAGTAATTGATCATTTTATCCTTACTAAATAATATATTTAATATAATAATTTAAATGAGTTTCAGACATTAAATTCAATAATATATAAATCAATTAAAATATCTCACTTTTATAATAGTTTAATTAATTATTTTATTTTTAAATTAGATCCATTTTATTTGAATAAACTTATTTTATATTTTTGAAGGTTCCCAAGACAGTGATATAGGGACCGTTTTATTTTGTCTTTTCAAAGATGTGCTCGTGACTTATTGTTTTACGCCTAGGGGAAAATAAACTACCCTTGAGTTATAAAGAATTCTTGATAGGGAAAATATACTAGAAATTCAAAATGAAAGTTAGAATATACCTTAGTTGATTGCTAAAATTAGCCAATCCAACAAAGATAACCTTGGTGTGGATCCTTGAGTGATTCCTATTTTACTTTTTAACTTACTAAATAATTACATTAAATTATGTTAAATTTTAACGAAATTCAGCCAATAATTTTTTACCTGCATAATAACGTTACTGATTATTTCAACAAAATAATTGTATAAAACTCGATCAAATTTATATAGTTAAACAACACTATATATTGTAAATAAACTATTGCATGATTGTAATTCAAATGTTATCCCTGTAAAAAAAAAGTAGAAGTAACAACTCAATAGAACATAGTAGATCGAAGAATGAAGTCTCAGCTAAAACTTGACCAAAACAAGAGGGAGCCATGTATCCTTAATCTAAAACTTGTGCACCATCTATGTTAGTTGAATTTGTGGCCCCTTCAAAGTCATAAGCAGAGGTAGGAAATATACAGGTAGGAAGTGTCCCTCCCATACCAAATTTAAGAGGGAGACATTAAAACTAGATGAAGCTTGGATTGGCATGCATGGTAACTATCATTTGTTTGCAATTGAACCAATATTGTGCTTAATTAACCTTAAAAGGTCTGAAATAATGTGTACTTAACTTTTGATTTCGTTGAAGGCACAATGTAAGACCTAGAGATAAGGTAGTAGTTTGACAAAAACATAGTCATCAACATGAAACTCAACCTCTCTGATTTTGATCTACAAATTTTCAATTTGAGCCCAAGTTAGAAAGAAATCACATTGCTGAAATCACCGTTGGATGTCAAAGGGTAACATCCCAAAAAGAACAAGGTATAATATAAGGGATCACAATCATAAAGGACCTTAAAAGGAGATTTACTACCGATGGAAGTTTGAAATAAGCTGTGCTGATGTGGGACTTGGATATTTCCCAATACACCCCCTTCACGCCCGTGAACCACAAATGGTGGGTGCTCGTCTCAGCGGAAGCGAAGGCGAGGTCCCAGGGTTAGAGCCGACTCTAATACCATGTTAGATTTCATCTTAAAACCAATTGGCTTTAAGTGAAGTTGTCCAACAGATATATAAGCTGCACTCTAAAGATTGAGGCAGCTGATGTGGGACTTGGGTATTTCTCAATACACCACCTTGGAAGTGAAGGGGGTGTATTGGGAAATACCCAAGTCCCACATCAGCTGCCTCAATCCTTGGAGTACAACTTATATATCTGTTGGACAACTTCACTTAATATCAATTAGATTTAAGATGAAATCTAACATGGTATCAGAGCAGGTTCTGACCCTGGGATCTCGTCTTTGCTTCCGCTGCGACGAGCACCCACCATTTGTGGTTCACGCACCAAGCCCAATAAGTGCTGGACATGAAGGGGATGTATTGGGAAATACCCAAATCCCACATCAGTTGTACTTCATGCATAATATATATGGTGTCCTGCAATTTAAATAGATGTTACAAAAAAAAAGAGAGCAAAGGAATGAAATCTTCTACAACTTGGGGGTTGTCAATAGAGAAAAATATGGTTGATTCACCATTGTGATCGCACTTACCATTTTGTAGATAAAAACTTGAACAAAATCCTACGTTACTAGCCTTCCGTTTATCACACATTCATATTTGCATGTAGCTCCAGTTTGTTAATCTTTCCACTGCTCCCATAAATGTGTTGGATATTTGTCTAAATCATAATTATGTTGGATTTGGGTTTCGAAAGTGTGGTGACGGTGAGTGTGCTAGAGAAAACAAAAAGAAAAAGTATGTCTAGTGAAGTAATAACGTTAGATGTTACTTTGTGTTTTGGCTGTAATCGGGTTTTTGAGTTCACGAGTGTGATTTAAAAAGACCATAATATAGTGAGAGTGTTGGCTATAATTGTGTTTTGGGTTCACGAGTGTTATTTAGAAAGACTATATAAATATGCTGATTTTGATAGGTAAAGCTTGTTTTGATGGAATAGCCTAATTATCCAACCGCAAAAAAATATTTGATATTAGTGATGATAATGTCCAACAGTCATATATATATATATAGCTTTGGCCAAGATGGGTAGCGACAGAATTGCGAGGGAACAATTTCATGGATAAAATAATTTCAACTTGTGGCAAAGACATAGTGAAAGTGAAGGATATCCTAGAATTTGTGTAAGCGAGATTGTATTAAACACTTGACAGCAAAGAGAATAAACCGGTGATGTCAGATGATGACGAAGAAAATCTAAAGATGAAAAGTCGTAATCCCCTAGAGATACATATGAAGTTATGAAAACTATTAGCCAGAAATTGTCATAATTAGAGATGATCTTAAGTATTGGTGTGAAAATTGAAGATGAAGATAAAGTGATTATTTCTCAATGGGGACTTGTTTATGCTCTATGAATCATCCTTCTTTATTGTCTAAATTTAGAGTGAGTTGTTGCACTTTAATTTGCTTTATTAAACTCGGATGATACATCATGCATGGTTTTCGGCTTGAACATACGTTGGAGGGTACACAAAGTGGTACTTGTATGAACAAAATCCCAAGTTCGAGCTTGTTGGATATGCATATTTTTTGTCAAGATAGTGCATAATGCATAAATATGAAAAAAGGGTTATACATGTTGTAAAATAGTTTTATATAATTATTCAGTTATTTAATCTGAAATTATTATTTATGACAAATTTATTAATTTTTTTATAAAATTATCTTAAAAATCATATTAACAATAATTTATGATTTAATGATTGAATAAAATTAAGTAAATCACCCTTAAATTCAATGCATATAAGTTGACTGTTTTCATGGAATAAATTTCTTTGGGCTATAAAAAGACCCAGTTGCGATTAGTTTACAAACCAGATACTCACTTTGGGTTTTGAGCATTGTTGGGCACCAAAAATAGCTTTTAGCCCATGAACCAAATTGGGATTATCTTGCTTTGGGCTCGTGTGAATGTGTTTGAGACTTTGTGGAGACCCACAGTACATAGTTTCTCTTGATAGAGTAAGTAAATCATAGTCCCCAATTAAAAAATATCGCTTAAAATTTAAATAGTTACATACTTTAATATATATAATTGTATTTAATAGTAATTTTAATTAATAATTTTTCAATGATTATAACACTTTGATTTTTTATTAGCATAGGTAAGGCTCTCAAGCTTATAAATTCCTTTGACTAACTTATAAATTAAAATAAATTTATTTGATACATAAACTAATTAAGCTAGTTAGCTTATGAAAAATAAATTGGCTAGCTTAAGCCTATTAGCTTTTTTTCTTATACTTGAGATAAAAAAAAGAGTATTTTTTCTTCTTATATTTAAAATTGGAGAGTATAAGTTTTTAGATAACTTATCGGTTAATTTTATCCAACATAACATAAATGTTGAGAAATCAATAATTTTTTTTTTATCATTTTCATAAGAACAGATCATTGATTTTTGAACTCAAAAAGGGAAAAGTTATTTATAGAAATGTAACGCATGGGAGCTAAATGTTGTTATCAAATTCAATGGGCAAGTCGTCTGAAATATGTTGAGCTTTCTGTCAAGAGTTTCGCGGCCATGATCACATACGACATGACTCTATAGCTGCTGTATAGCTTTCCGCACTTAGTTGCCACAAAAGAAAATCTCCATTTAGTGTTTATTTGACGAATTAGTTTCTTTGATTTGCCCTTGAGTTAAGTTGAACGTGAATTGGTTGTGTTTTTATTCGACGAATTGTGCTTGAATTAGGATTAGTCTCACCTCTTTAGATACATTATTAATTGGTAGTATATTTCACACACAAATAAAATATTAATTGTTAATATATATATATATATATTGGATATTTTTGGATTTTTATAGGTTAATGTATCACAACATAAAAAATTACTTTTCAAAATGATCTTATGTGTGGTCTAACAAGAAAGATAAACTTGAAAAGCTCAGTGAATCGAACATCATTCACTTCGCATGACTAATCAATAATCCTCACTAAATGCTTCATTCATGAATTATGCGCTGCCATTTTAGTAAAAAAACCAAACAATATAAAAATGCAACCAGTTCTTATTTAATATTATTTTTTGTCAAATAACCATTCATCTCTCAATTAAGTGTCTAAATCAATGCAAAAACATTTCACAGTTTGCTCTCTCTCATTATAACTATCTGAATTCCATAATTAAAGTAATATATTTTTCAAATACATCATCAATTTCAATCACTGTTTGTGGTTAAAAGTCAATCACTAGCAATTTTTTTTTTACTCAAACTACTATTATCACCAAAGTTGAAGTCGAACCATGTGTGAAAGATCTTAAACACTTGTTCAAATATTTAAAATCTTAAATATCTATTCAAATCTTTAATTTAAGATCTTTCAAAATTTAGTTATTAACTCCAATTTTGACAACAATAACTTTTAGTTAGAAAACTTTTTAGTTTCGACTTTTAACCACAACGACAAAATATAGTTATTGAAGCGGGAGAGGTATTTGGAAGACATTTTACATTAATTGTGAATTTAATAATTTAGAATAGAAGCGGGCAAACTGCAAAATGTTTTTGTATTGGCATGTTCACTTAATTGAGACAAATATGCAATGTAGAAAAATTTATATAAAACAAGAATTGATTGTAGTGTTCGGAATGTTTTAGTTATTTAGTAAAAAAGGGAGACCATAATCTATGGATGAATACATTTTATGGGAATTAACTGTTCATGTGGAGTATACGCCTATCATGTCATTGAGATTTTCAAGTTTATTTTCACTCTTAGACCACACAAAACCGTACCATTTTTAAAGGAAAATTTCGTTGTTGTAATAAATAAACTAAAAAGATTAAAATGACTTTCACTTCATGTTTTAGCAAATATTTATAGAGATTTAACGACTAAAAGTAAATTATCTCCATATTATAACTAAAACAAAAAAAAATATATTAAAAAAATTAAAACAAAATAACAATAATAATTTTTTTAGAGGGACCAAAAGTCAAATGAAAAATTTTTCGAAACAAAAAATAAAAAACAACAGCCCATAAGTCATTTAATTAAGTTAACTATTTTTTTCTTATAAATGGTAATTTTTTTATGAAGGTTGGAATTAGGTATTTGATTTAGTTGTGCCAGTGATAATTATAAATATATAATAAAAGTACAAATAGAAAAACTTAACCATGAATGTGACATTCACAGTCACTTATGACCTATATAGTTAGAAACATTTTCAATTTTTCACTTAAAACTTTTAGAACTCATAAAGTGAAAAATTAAAATTGTTTTAATTTTTTAATTCTTTAAAAATGGATAAAAAATGATGAAAATCTATTTTTTTTTCTACATCAATTTTAATGACCTTTTAACATTGATTATGACGCGTGATGATAATCGGTTTCGTTGAAAGCCTTAGGCCCTTTAACATCGGTTGAACAATTGTTTTTGAAGGATATGGATATGAAGCCGGGCACGGTGAAAAGTTTTTTTTTTTCATTAGATAGCTGGTAGAACCGCAGGATCGATAAAGATTTGCTCCTTGAATTTGGTTGGAGATTCTAATAAAAAGGGAGTGAAATACTAAAAAAAAGACGTATTGGATTCAGTAAAACAGACAATGATTACCATGCCGTAAGGTGATCAGGATATGAAACTCGTATTTTACTTGCATAAGAACCTACAAAAACCTGTTGCTTGATCTGCAATTTAAAACCAACTCGCACATTGGTGACACATACGAACATTTTGTTTTATATGCAGGAATTGAAAATAGGTATCAAAATTTACAATATTTACACATGTGATTAATCAACTGAGTTAGATACATTAATATACAAACATTTTTATTGAACAAAACTTCCTCAGTCATGCTAAGTACATATATAGTAAAAAAAACTAGCTACAATTTGACAGAGTTCAGTTCAATTCCGGCGTGGAATGTACTTGTGAATAAAAAAGGTCTCCATCATTTGCCAATTGAAAGTTTTTGTTTTTGCTCCAGTCTTTCGAAATGTTGGGTATATATTACTACTTTCTATCAACTCCAACTCCAGAGGTTATATAATTCTTGTGATGCATGCTCTAGAGGTTGTTGACTTGTAACCCGTGACTTATTTCTCGATCTTCAATGATCATTTTCACATTTTTTTTTTATATATTTGGACCTGATTTTCTTCTCTAACATATGCTCTGCAAGAAGCGCATGAGCTTTAATTTTGTAAGATTAGAGTCCCTTGCTCGCTCTTTTCTATGCACGAGAGTCATGACTATGTAAGCTACTAGCTAGATTAATTGATATCTCTAAATCTATGTTAAGTTCATTGTTTATTAGATAGAGAATTTATGAAATTGTTTCATATGGATAGATGATGAACTTCTGCACCAATTCATGTGCAGCGAGACAATCTGAATAATCTCTTAAAAGATGAGACAACAAAGTTAAAGGAAGAAAATAAAAAAAAGATGTATGCCCACGAAAGAATATGGAATTAAAGCAAATAGTTAATTAATACGTGAGTTATTGTAAATTTTTTCCACCGATAAAAAAATAATAGTGACGAGGGTGAGATTAAAATGATAGTAATTAAAGAAAAATTAAGAGACTCTGCCAGACCAGATATGGAGCCTATAGTGGTAAAGGAGTGGCCAAGCGGCCATTTTCATTTTTAAGTTTAGGTCATCTAAGTGTTCAACCCCAACTCTTACTTTCAATTGGACTAAACGAAATTAAATGTTAGCATTTTAAACTTTTTAATACTTTTTTTATCCGCTAATTAAATTTAAAGTGGATCTAGACATAAATTATGCTGAAAAAGAAAACACCAAATACTAAGTGCTATTTGTTAGGAACAAAATGTAAAAGGATGGCCTGGACCGATATCTATTTTTTAAACTACATCTTAATTAAAAATTAAAAAAAATGTAAAATGAGATTTATAAAAAAAACAAGAGATTCGTGCAGTTTTATGAATTATGTTTTGTACTTATTAACATTTTTCTACTAATTAATACACGGAGAGAATTAAATATAAACATGATTCGGAATTTAATTTGATAGGAAAATAACAGAAAAATTATACTGTTGGTATTAGTAAAATATTTAATTAATATAATATAATAGATATATAAATACTTATTTATTTTAGATATATAAATATCTATTTATTTTAAATATTTTATAAGTATTTATTATTTTCCTATCACATCATACATTTTATAATTTTTTTTACTTCTCTTTTCTCTCTCTGTTTTTAAGTTTCATATAATATTATGAGTGTTTATAAATCATTTTTCTTGGCTGATTCCAAAAATCTAATAAAGAAAGTTGTGGCTCCGACAAAATTTCTTACGGATGACCACTCAAAATCCACCCTCCATTTTTGTCCTATTATAAACTCTCATAAGCAGAAACATTTTTTTAATCGATATTTTTAATAAAACTAACAAATTAATATTTATCAATAAAAAATCTATAATTATTCGTTACCGGAGACTGCCCTACTTAAGGTATATATATGTTCGACCTAAGTTTGTTACGCTAGCTACATACTCAGGAAGGAATGCTACCTTAACTCTAAGAGGACCATGACACCAATTTTATTTATTTTATAAGATTTTTTATGAGTAAGAAAAAATCATCAAAAACTTCTTTATTTTACGTGCAAAATTCTTAGTTTGAGATAATATAACATCTTTACATATATGTATGTGTTATAGTGCCGCGCTTGTAAATATTTTAATGATTAAGTTACATTGATATCAGTTCAATATCAAAATTATTTTTTTCAAATTAAGAAAACATATAGATTTTTAAAATATAATAAAAAAAATAAAAGAAGTTTCTTTATGATATTTTATGTATTTGTTCACTCCAAATAGCCTAACTCCACATATAGAGATACTTGATGGTCTTCCCCTTTTAGATCTGGGGGAAGGAGGCGAGGACTTTGTTCTGAATTGGAGACCAACCTAGTTATGATGTTTTCCTATTAGTTATGAGATTCCATCTTTTTTTTTTGGTCAAATTATTAGATGGTTTTTGTCTACTACTTGTTCATGGTCACCAGACCAATCTCTACACAATATGACATTAAGTGTTATTAATTATTTTTTAAAATAAAAAATTTAAATACATGTCACATGAAATTTAATCGAAATTATTAACATGTGGTGATCTAAAATTATCTAATAATTTCTCATTTGCTTCACATAACAGTTCCTTCCATAAATGGCCTTAAATAAACTGATAATGGTCCATTATTACTTGTCAAGGAGTTTTAGTAGTGTATAATCTTGGAGTATATGATAATTATTAAGAGAGTTCATAAAATAGGTCGTAAGTATAAGAGGGACATCCAATACTATTCATCAAAAACAAAATAAATTCCAACACTAGTCTTTTATATTCCATCTCATAAGTATTGTGTAAAAAGAAAATTAAGTTTTAAAATAAGCATTATTTTAGTTTTTAATGTAATATTTATTATTTTTCTTGGTTTATATCCCTAATAAAATTATTAATTGACAACAAAAAGTATAAATAAATTAATGATAATAAAGTTAATTTTATACAATTATTATTTTTTCGTCTATTTAATTATTCACTTTCCTTGGTTTGTGTAAAAAAAATAATTAAAACGACACTTATAACGGGACATATGGATTGTTATTATTATTATAGAAACAACGTAATGTCTTCATACAAGTGGATATTCCAAAGGTAGGTTCATATATATTTTATTAAAAGTAAAAATCACTATTTAAGAACGTGTTATTAATGTCAAGATTCATTTTTGTGCATTTTTTATTATAAAAATGGAAGTAGCTTAAGTAATGAGATGTAATAATGGTTTGGAAAATATATGAAAATAAAAATAATAGAAGACATTTGTAATCTTAAACCAAAAAAAAAATTTAAACATTATTTTTAGTCTTGATTGAATTTTAAATTAAGGGATATGGATTTTGTAAGGTTGAGAAAATAAAATTTAAGGTTTCCTTAAAATTGTCAGTCGTCACGTCTCCTCATAAAAACCCTAGCAAACGTGGAACCCATGCAACATGAGCTTTGACACGCATGCCTCAATCGTCATCGCCTACAGTCGCAGATATTGAGAGCAATTTCCTCTTTTCCATTTGGAAAATGTTAGACTTCATATATTTTTGAACGTTAAGGTGATAAATAATGATGATGGAAAATAATAATAAAATGACGTAAAGTAATTAGGATAATTAAAAGCAAATTCTCAAATCTAGATTCTAGAATACGCGGAGTTGCCTTTAAAATCACCCATTTACTTGCTCTAGTCACTCGTTGCTACCCTTTGTTTCATTTCTCTCTTCAAGCTAAGAGATTAGTAATCCATCTTTTTCTTTCCTTCTCCCATCACTCATAATGATGAATAGTGTCACAAAAGATTTTCCTAATGAAACTTCCACCAATTCAACTACTTCAAAAGGGCTTGATTTTTATCAGAAGCCAACAACTAGCCCCAAGGCAATGCTAAATTCAAAAGTTTACATTTTTTTTTACATTTCAAAATTAATTTTAAGTTCTTTTGTTTCCTTTCAATTTTTGTTCAAACTTATATTTTTTTCATTAGCCATTTAATTTATTATTATTTTCTTCCAAGTTACTATTACTTCATTCTATTTAATTTGAATATTTGATTCTCTACATTTCGTTTTCTTTATCTTAACCTTCCAATTAATCAAGGAATAAAAAACTATGATTAATCTAAAATTTGTTCAAGAGATAAGTAAAATTCAACCAAGAATTACTTCCATCAAGAATCAAGTTGAGACACTACCTAACATTCAATCTTAACTCAGCACATTAACTATGTGTCCAATCATTGATTTTTACATTTCATTTTAGCTTCTATTATCAATTTATTAAGTTAAAATTTTACAATTTGATTCTGCCAAGATTAATTTAATATATGTTTTGCTTACAAGTCTAGATATTCATTCTCTCGAAGTTATCTTTTTTATTGCAGTAAAAATAAAAAAAGAAAAAAAGTCCTTAACATTGCACACATATTTGTAAATTTATATAAAAAAAATATTTTTTTAATAATTAATAATGAATATTCTATTTTATTTGATAAAAAAACTAGACATTTAAAAGTGCGGAAAAATTAATAAGTAATTTAAATTAAAACACATAATTTGTAGTGGATTAAAATTCAAAATTTTAAAATCAAAATCAAATTAACATGACTAGAATTACAACTAATACTCTTAAAACTAACCGTGTGTTTACTTTATGGATTAAAAGTTGATTCCCAGGAACCAAAGTGAGAATATTATTTATCTTTGTTACAAGTTTTGAAAAATTATTCCGTATTATTGATTTTCAAAAATGTTATAATTTTTATTTATATCATATTTTCCTACACTTTTATTCTATGAGAAAATGATATCCACATGGAATAAGAGAAAACATTTCCTAAAATATCCTTTTTTATTTTAATTTAAAATTTTAAAACATATTCGAAAAAAGTTAAAATGTAATGAAACAGATTGTTAAATAAATCCAGAAATAACATGTGATGCGGGGAAATATAACATGATACTACATTGAAACAAAAGTCTCCTAATATATGATTAGAATAAAAAGTATTGGAAATTATGTACTGATAATGACTTATGTTATTTAATTAAATGATTCAAGGTCAAATCTTGACTTTAAATATTGAATATTGAATAAATTATGTTGAAAGATAAATATTTATTTATTTTAGGTATACTTATGATCTCCAATATAGATTTATCATTACTTTTGATGATGAATGTAATTTGTATCAATATCATGATCAAGAAAGAAAATATTGGACTATGAGAATTTTTATTGTGTCCCCCATTAATTTGGGAGTATTGATACGGATTCACGAAGAATCAAACTGTATTATTATGTTATTTTAAAATTTAATGATAGTTTGAAATAGGAACTTTAATTTTAAAAAAAAAATTAACAAAAGATTAATTTAAAGCAAAAAAAAAAAAGGATATGCCAATTAGTATAATAACAAGTAACACAATATGACAACAAATCAAGAAAATTATAAAAAAAAGTCCACAATTTTAAAATTTTGAATTCCATCCTTAATTATCGTTTTTAAAGTCTTTATATTTTACGAATTTTAGGTATTTTATATAATTCTCTTAAAGTGCGTTTGAATAAAGAATTTTAACTGAAAAAAGTAATTTATCAAAAAATGTAAAATTATTTAATCTAAAATTCATTGTTTGGATGCTTATTTATGAAGAATTTAAATTTTTAGAATTTTAAAACAAAATTTTAAACAACTAAAAATATAAAATTTTAATTTCTTTCTAATACGTGAGAAATTAAAATTTTCTTCTTCTATAGAAACTGGCACCACATCGCAACCTCGCTTTCTCTCTCAAGTTTGTCTCTCTTGGACCTCTAGCTCCAACTCCCTCTTCCCCTTCTTCAAACCCTACATCCTCCATTGTCGCCGCCTCATGCGGCTCCACGTGTCCTCTCCCACCTCCTCCACCCCCCACCACCTTCGATGAGACCATATTCTTCAACAGTAGGGACCATTATGCCAACCTTGCGACGAACCTCCTCCTCGATTTCACCCTTTTTTGGCTCCCCCGACCCTTGCTACGGTATCATGCGCCATGTACCTATGCTATGTGTTCACCAACCTCCCCGTGATCGTGATCTTAGACCTGACGGAGCAGGATTATAACGACTTTGACTACAACATGATCAAGGATATGCATGTCGTGTCGTGCTTCATCAAAGAGTGGGGTGACATCGTCATAATGCTCAAGGACGACACCAAGGTTGATCTCAGGAGTTTTCCCAAGTTCAGAGAGATCGCCAAGTATTGCCTCGCTATGGCTCAAAAACCCTTCATCCTGATCGAAACTAGACCCAAAGCCTTCTAGGTCCAAACATAAAATTTTGAAAATGAAAAAATTTAATTTCTTTATCCTAACACAGAATTTTAAAAATGAAAGAATTTCAATTAAAACATTAGAAATTCTTTAGAATTTTAAATAGCCTCATCCAAACATACTAATATGGCAATTTTGTGCTTTGTCAATTTTTATATAATTTTATATATTGAAAAGTATATATAATTCACGTTAGGTATTTTATATACTTTTTGTTATCGTTTAATGCTTTGTCATTTTTTTTTGCATAATTTTAACATTTTAATTAAGTAAGAAATATAAAATAATTAAGAATTAAACTAGCTCTCAATATAAAAGACTTAAGAAAATTATATAAAGAGTTTAATGCGTATATATTGATAGGATAAAATAATTTTACATTGTCATTTAATCATAAATCATCATTTGAATCACTTTAAGATAATTATTTTAAAAAGCAACAAATTTATCATATACAATGAGTTGTGATTGAATGATAGTATAAAACTTTTTACACATGCATAACCATTTTTTCTTATATAAAATACCTAAAATTTGTATAATATAGAGACTAAAAAAAAGATAAGAATCAAATTCAAAATTTTAAAATTGTGGATTTTTTTATTACTTTCTTGGTTTATTGTCATATTAATATTGTGCTGTTGTTATTATGTCAATTGACATATCCTTATTTTTTCTTTTTAAAAAATTAATCTTTTGTTAGCAATTTTCTTAAAAATTAAAGTTTCTTTTTTCAAATTATCATTAAATTTTAAAACAACAATATAATAATATAGCTTGATCCCCAAATTCACGGGGCACAGTAAAAATTCTCATTGTACTATTCTCTCTAGTTATCATTTTATTATTTTATTGATCCGTCTTTTGTCTTGTCCTGCACCGCCAGATCCTAATTAACTTAGTACATGTTTTACATGACAAAATTAAGTTTGGTGCATTCTAGGTAGGTTCTCTCATCCCTTCCTTCTTTGATTGTTGATTCACGTAATAAGCACGAGATCAATGTATTATTATTTCTTTCCAAACACACGCAATGCCGTCGAAATCTGTTATGACTTTTGAGCTTCTTTTCTGTCAAGTGTTTTCCCACACAATCACGCACGCAGAATTCTCGTGTGCTCACACGCCGCCGCGTACTTTCTTACGTTGCACTTTCTTTCTTGCTTGCTGTTTGATTTGCCCTTGAGTTAAGTTGAACCTGGATAATAGCATTCTTTTCTATGTGATTTGGAAACTAGGAAACAATGAAAACGATAAATCAAATCAAATAAGTAATGTTATATGCGAGACAGTTGTTACCTATAATATTTTTTTTTATTGGCGCCAATATTAATTATGAGTTAATTCTCAATAGTAGGGAGCAAGATTTTCTATAGTAGGGACCATGTAATTTGAGGTGTAATATCAACATTTTTTAATTATTTGTGATCTCAATTATAATTACACCAGTCACATTTATTTGTGATTTGTTTTTATATCAACAAACGTGATAAAATTATAATGCGATAGTTATCTATATTTAAAATCTTGGTAGAGGGAGCTATCTATAATGTTGAAGAAAGGAATGATTATGATTAGTGACACGGGTAATGTGTAGTGTTAGATCTTAATTTGTTGCAATAGTATTAGGGACATAACTTTGTTGCTGTTGTATGTAGGGTTACCTTGTGCTCCCTATAATAATATTATTTTGCTTATAAAAAACAATGTTGGATGTGGTTCTCCTTTTCAGTGAATGTATTTTTTAATTTGTCTTGTGTCTTGTCCTTTTCGTGAATGTATTTTTTAATTTGTCTGTGTCTTGTCCTTCGCCGGCAGATCCTTTCAAGTTTTTTACATGACAAAGAATTCATGCATTCTAGGTTCTCTAGATGCTTTAATAATTAATGTTTTTAATTTCGTACTTTCAAATTAAAGAAATGAATGTATTCCTATTTGAGTTGTGATATGTGAATACTTTATCATTTTAAATATTTTATTAACACCTATTATTAATTTTTTTTCTGTTTTTTTATTGCATCATATTGCTTATCAAATCTACACTTTTTTATATTATATCTCTTTATCTTTTTAATTAGGTATCGATTAGAGTAGAGGTATCTAATAATATTTTTTCTTCTTCCGTCTTTTCAAATGTATATCCACTTTTTTCTTCTTGTGTTTGGTTGGAGATAAGGTTGTGAATATGATTTGGTTTTCTCAAAAACTCCAAATCACAGTTTTTTTATGTAATCATATTACATATTTATTAAAATAGTGTCACAAAAAAGTAGTTAGGAAAAATGATTTGAATGCATACAAATCATGTTGGAAGGAAAGGAATTGAAGAAGGACTGACTAGAAACAGTGACTTTTGTAAACCAATGCCAAAGCAAGGCCCAAACAATGTTCAAACTTCAAAAGTAAAACTAAATTGA
This sequence comes from Glycine max, assembly GCF_000004515.6. Taxonomy (NCBI): domain Eukaryota; kingdom Viridiplantae; phylum Streptophyta; class Magnoliopsida; order Fabales; family Fabaceae; genus Glycine; species Glycine max. Next base: position 52,814,327 of record NC_038254.2, on the reverse strand, counting down.
GACAGACATGGAAAAAACGAATACATTTTCTGTAAACAGTTTCATGCCTTTACGAAAACCACATGACTTTCCCAAACCAGACTCACACGACAAAACAACGGTGTCAAAATGCAATTTTTGGTTTTCCTATCTAAGTAATGTGAGTTTTGTAAACAGAACCTAAAAATCAGATTTAAACTTTAAAGTAGTTGGGGCCAGTATAGTTTAGGAGTGATGTGGGCTAATGACATTTTTCCGTAGGCTAGCTTAGTTAGAGGAAAAATAAATAAAAAAAGAGAAATATTAACTATTAAAAAAATTCAATTTTTTCATTCTTTTATTTTCTCTTTAATTTCAATTTCAAATTTTCTCACCTTTGCTTTTCATCACACTAAGTGTATTTTGAATTAAAATTAAAATAACTCAAAAGGTACTTTTTAAAAAAAAAACTTTTTCTTCTTATTTTATGTATTTAAATACATAATTTTGTATTAGAATTTTCAAATTAACATATATACTTTTGTAAAATTAAATAAAACATAGTAGACCATAAATTAGTTTTGAAATTCTTTTCACAAAGAGATTGATGGCCGTCATGTGTGAAGTGTACAAACCAGTCAACAACTGTGTCCTGTGTTCACACGGGCCGCTGTGGTCACCTACGAGTGGTGGACAATCAAGCGTGATTTCACACGCCAACGTAAATTTTTATTTTTTATTAACTGAAAAATTTATTTAATTGTTGGATAAATGTTTTTTAAAATATTTTTTAATATTTTTTGAAACACTATTTAAAAAAATATTTATTAAAATTTATTTTTTTAATCTTTTATATTTTTATCTTTAATATTTTATTCAATTTTCTAGTTATCTTTTTAAAATAAATTATGATTTAATTATTTTCTGTAATTTTACATAATTACTTTAATAATTAATTTTACCTATCACTTATAATTTAATAGTCTAATTTTTAGTTAATTTATCAAATATAATCTTAAATTTTTTTAATTTATTTAAACAAAACTGACCAATGCATTCTTTATGTTCATCAGTCATTGCGACAAAACGAGTTTACCGTCTCCTCTACGTTTTTTTTTCCCTTTTGATCAGTTTGGGAAAATACAAAAGAGATAGAGGAGAAATGGAGAAAAGGGGCAGGAAATAGAAAAATAAAAATGACTTGTTTGATAGAATAGGACTAAGGGAGAGAAATAAAAAATTGTGAGATTTATACGTTGTTTTACTGTCTCAAGATTAGACAGAAATTCAACTGTTCTCCAAAAATCACTGAAAACGATTAATTATTATTATTAATTATGTGCCCTTTTGTTTAAATTTTAAAAAAATAATTATGAAAAATATTTTTTAGATGCAAATACAATTTGCTTCTTAAAAAAAGTAAATTTTTTATTAACAGAACTAATTTAAACAAACACATAAAAAATAATCAATACTTATTTTATTTAAAAAATATTTTTTAACAAATAAGTTTAAACAAGTGAATTCAATTAACTATCAACATGTTTATAATAAAAAAGAATCCATTTACCAAAAATTATAATCAATTATCATGTTTATTTAGAAATGTGGCACCTATGATAATCAATATTTATTTCTGTAAAAAAAATCGATTTTCCAGCATCTCAAAATTGATTTTCCAGTATTTACTTTTTGAAAATTTATATTTTAATTAAATAGATTATTTTTATTCTTTTTTATTTCTTTCTTTTCTATTTTTTTTATTTCTCTTAAACCTTAATCCAAAAAATACCCCTAAATCCACTCTATTTTTTCACACATTTTCATTCCCTCTACTTCTTAATTTCTTTCCCTATTTTTTTTACCAAACACACCGTAAATACAAAATATTTGGTATTATAAAAATTAACAATTTTATTATACACAAAATTATTAATAATCACAATATAAAAAAAATATTTTTTACTACATCACTTGCCGCATTTATTATTATTTTTTCTATTGATTTGTACTTTTGCAAATTGCAATACCTCCTCGCCTACCGGAACAATATGACAAAACCGTGCAATGTAGTGACATGTATTCTCTTCTCTCCCCTCCTAGTTTCTGCTTTGTGTAGTGTCAAGTGCTTTTGATTAAGAACAGTACTATTATTTCCTTTCCCTGGTGAATCTGTTGTGACAAATTTGATTTTTAGGTAGAAGCTGATTGCAGCAACATTATTATTACTACCTCTTGTTGGAACACTTGTAACAACATTAATTACCTCCAAAATTTCCTGTATTGGTGCTAGCTAGCCTGGGAGATTTGTATTTTTGGCATATAGGAAATAGACTGGTATATATATATATGCTTCTTTCTCCCAAATATTACATCTAAGCATGTTGGATTAATGCTCTTTTTCTCTCCAAACATTACATCTAAGCTTTGGTCGTCGAGGGAGCAAACCATGTAGACATTGATACGAGGCATCTTCTAGTTGTTTTGTTGTGTCTCTCAAGAGACAACAACTGTGTTTGTCCAGCCAAGGGAAATGTCAATCACTTTTTAATTCATATCAAACGTTATTTTAAGTCAAGAATGTAAAACTTGCCGTTAGATACTTCTATAGTGATGATTCTAGTTTTGGTGCATCAGGATTATGGGTGCTTTTGTTACCTTCATTAAATATGCAAGGGATTGAACCTGCGACAAACATTATGTTATAATGCCACAATTATCTTAGTTACATTGCAATATTATTCGGTCACCAATTATAATATAATATAATTGTTTTTCATGGAAGTAGGTATTAGTTGTAAAGACTGATGTGATGCGTGGTTGATTAGTAGATGATCGTTTAATTGATCTTAATTATCAACAGGTTACCCAATGTCATGAGATGATTACATTAAAAAAATAGGATTGTCTATATCTTATCGTTATTTTGTGTTCATAAGTTAACATAATGTTCTTGTAAAAAAAAAGGTTAACATAATGTTTGCTAATTTTTATTTCAAATTTGCTCTAAACTATCAAACTTCTAATTTAATATCGTGTCAAATTAAATCTGTGTGAAACGAAACAATAAAGGAAGAATAATTTTTATATTTTAACTCAATTTGTTTTAGAAATAAAATAATTTAGTTTATAATTTTATCTTAATTATACTTCAAATGAAATTTTAATATTAATTAAATATGCTTAAAATCTGTCCCATAATAGATATTTGGTTTCATCTCCTAAAAACTGAAAACATAATAAAATTTGTCCAAAATTCGTCTAAAAGAAGCCATATTAAATTTGTTTGAAATAAGTCAGTAAATGGAAAATCTTGATCAAATTTTTTCCCAAATTCATTTGAAAAACTTCAGGACAAAATTTCGGCTGAAGTTTTTTAATTTGCAGCAATGTGCAATTTTTAACAAGATACTGTAAGTAGTTTTCTATTTAAAATCTGAGGAAAATTCATTTCAAGTCATTCCGGAAATTTCTCTGTAAATATATGTGAACAAAAAATTTCTAGTACGTAGTAGCTAGGCATTTGCAATTTTATCAATTCCATGGGCTAGCTGCTGTTTTGGGGCTAATAAGCCCTCAGTTCAGATTTCAGAACAAAGTCAAGTCAATTGTAGAGTACTTACAAAAAGAAAAAACAAAATCATTTATTTATGCATTATATTAAGCAATTTACACTCGTCAGCTACTTTATTTAAAGCGTAGCGAAGAGGTGCACCCAATTAATTATGATGATTAATTAGAAAGCTTGGAACTTAGCTGCACGTGAGTCTCATGTTTTACTTTTCCTTCTGCAACTCATAAGCAATTTCAAACACACCTATCCACCATGGGACAATTCATATGATTCAGCTAATTAATTAAGCTGTATAAAATTTGATTCAAAGCTACTTTTTGAATCTAGGACTCAATAACAAGTATTTTCTATATGGGGACAATTCTATTTTAGTCAAAGTACAGTTATTATATTATAGAGGGTAAAATTCTCTCCCAAAATATTTAACACAAATACATGTCCAAAATTTAAAACTGAAGATCACTAATTAATTAAATGGTAATAATTTTGTACTAATCCATCTATGCGTTTAGTAAAAGTTTAGTATTTCCACAAAAAAAAAGTTTGGTATAAAGCTGAATTATTAGGACCTTTTAAATAAGTTAAAATTAAAATAACTATTTCTAAATATGATTATGGGTCTCAACTAAATCTATATTTAGTTAATCAGTTTTATATATGTTTTAATATTTATCTATATTATTATTATTATTATTAACTAAGCTAACTTATTAGATTTAAAAGGATTTTTGTATGGTCTAAATCAAAACTTCTTTTAATTGAATAGGATTTTAAGAACGTCTTGATATATTTTATTTGACAAATAAGTCTAAGAACCTAGTGTGGGTTAAGTTGGAAATCCCTAATGACTACCCAACAGTGAAGTATTTTCTCACATACTCTGTATAATGAGCAACACAATAAACTTCCTTTACATTGCACGTGTATTTTTAAATTTAAATAATTATATATAAAAATTTTAAAATATTTATTTTCATAATTAAGAATGAATATTTTATTTTATTTTATAAAAATAAATTAAAAGACCAGGTATTTAAAAGTGAAGAGAAAATTATGAAAATTCCAAATTTAATAATAAAATATCAAATCAAATTGAATAAATTACAATAATCTTAAAATATAATTTATTTAAAAATATCTTGAATTTGATAAAACAACAATAACATCATTATTATTATTATTATTATGTCTTGCAGGAATTACTATATATGTTACTTTTTATTGTCTTTTTTAATCCGGCCATGCTTTGTGTCTTTTCACCGACAGATCTTCAAAGTTTTTTACAATATGACAAAAATTCAGTGCATTTTAGGTTTTCTGCCTCCTTTGATTGTGGTCTTCAACATTAAGGAGATGAATGTATGGTTCTTTCGAAACATGTATCCATCCCCTCTTTTCTTAATTTTATGGCTGCTGTTCAGATGTGTTTTCAAGAGTTTTGCGGCATGCTGACACTTGAAATTACGCTCGTTTACGTTGAGTCGCCTCATGCCTAGCTACATCGGTTATTAAGAAATTAATGCACAGAAAACGTGCTAGTAACTTACATCATTTGCAATTAAAATAATCTATGTAAAACTTACTTTCTACATCTATTAAAATTTTAACCAATATAAAATGTAACTTTTATACAGATTATATTGTCAACAAATGTAAATAATTTTTCCAACTTTTTTTCACACCACTGTCAACATAGCATATTATATTCACTTTTTAGAGCATCACTGATTATTCTTAAATTGGATTCTTAAGGTTAAGAAAAGTTATTCTCAAGATCTCCCACTATAGAGTCCTCACATGGTGTAAGATTCGTTCAAAAAATCATTTTTTAATGTCCAAGGCTTTGAGAGAGGGAAAAAACAAACACAAAAAGGAAGAACACTGAGAAGAAGAACACCAAATCAACATTAAATTCAGTCCAAGAAATCGATTTATTGAAGAACAATAATAAAAATAATTAAAAAAAATCAATGATTATCTGTTTTGACATTCTTTGGAGAGCACGGATCTAGTTACATGCCGCCATGGACAAGGTCTGAAGCTCTAATTGCAAGAAGTAGATCTATTGATTGCCACCATGGATGAGGGCTCCAAGGTCTTCGATCAGATTTGAACGGGCTTGCATGGGGGAAAATTGGAGGAAGGGGCATTGAGGAAGAAGGGGAATAAAGGGGAAAAAGAAGGGTGGGGGTGGGGAAGAAGAATGGACATGCAAGGGTGGGAGAAGAAGAGAGGAGGGGAACCTACAATGCCGTGGGAGAAGAAGAGAGGAGGGGAACCTACAATGTCCAATTGCATGACAATGTCAATATCATAGAGGTGATCATCCTAAATTCACAATAATATTTGAAGTCATCGTATCAAAGACTTGTGGACTTGACATGCATATTTTGGAGTTATAGATTCAAACAATGACATTAATGTGTTAAATTAATCACTCGTATTTGATGACGTTTTAAAGGTCGAGCTCCTCTAGTACAATTTACCATTAATGAAATTTTATATAATATGGGATAGTATTTTACAAATGACATTTATCCTAAGTGGGCCTCGTTTGTAAAACTATTCTGATTCCACAAGGAGGGAAAAGAAAATTATTTGCAAAATATCAACAATCGACATGAAAGGATGTGGAGTGAGCATTTGGTGTGTTCAAATCTCAATTTGCAATTATATGTGGTTCATCGCATGCTTAACACATGAATATGATGAAGGATATAATATTGACATGAGTTATATTACATAACATGATTATTGAAGATGAACGAGATACATATAATGGTAATGACGATGTTGATTATGATCATATAAACGATGGAATTTTAAATGTTTAGGTACCTGGTGATGCTTCTCCCAACTTTGTTACATACTTGCAAACAAGATGTTTTATGCATATAAGAGAAATTCATCAATAATTTTAAACAAATTTAGTGGAACATGTTTGAAAATATTTTGGTAACAAGAATGGTGAAATTTAGTTTTTTTTTTCTCAATGTCAATATTTGTATTTTTTTACCGATCAGTGTACGTAATGAATAAATCTTAAGTTTAAGTTATCACCATAAATAAAAATTTAAATTATTAATATTTTCTATTTCTCAATATTATATATTATTTATTTCATAATTAATATTTATATAATTAATTACTTTTATTTATTTCTAATTAAATTTTAAACATGATTTTAAAAGGTGAGATCCAATGTGACACCTACCTAAAATGACTTAAGATCTCAAAGTGAGTTCTATCATTAGAAAAAAAAAAAAAAATAAAGATGAATTCTTATATTTTATGTAGCGCCATAAAACTCACAAAAAGACGTCTAAAAACTCAAAATGGATTCAACCATTAAAAATTCTCTTAGTAGTTACCATCACCCCACACCCTTTCTTTTTTTATGCTTCTTTTTCAACCTCAAAGCCACTTCCATCGTTATTCATTCTTCTTCCTTTCCTCCTCCGATTTGATCCTCATTCAACAACCCTTCCAAAGAAGCCTTCGACTTTAATTTGAATACATCCCCATCGACAATGATATCAAGAGCATGGTTGCATGTGTGATTGCTTTTGAGGATGAACTTCTATTCAAGGGTTCACTGTAAGGGATGAGTCCAAGGGGGGCAAACAGCCCTTTCTTTGGAACCTTTGTGTATATATATGAGAAAAAAATTTAAAATCTAAATAATACAAATAAAGAAAAATATATAACAAACATACATTTTTGAGTTAATATTTGCTTTAAATTTTTCTAATAGTAGATTATATGTCTAATTTTATCGATAAAATTAATAATAAATATTTTTCTAAATTTATTATTTATTAAATTATTATTATTAGAAATTAAATATATAAATAATTATGTAAAAAAATGCTCCCCTTTAATACATTCTTGAATTTTGGATGAGTGATTATATCAACTTTGATAAATCAAGAAAGTCTAATTTAATTAATTAAATGAATTATTATAAATTAAACCTTTGGATATATCTGTATTGAATTCTGACCGATAAAACAAAATGAACTTTGATAGGATGAAGGGTGGCTCGTTGGATTCTTGGAAAATGCCATTTGAAGTCATTTAGAATGTGCACTGCACAAAGCCCTCGAGTGCGAAAACTAGTGCTGAACCAGCTGGAATAAGGCGAGACTTGACAAGACCGTGACTGCTACACGCAATCCTCATCACTTACTCACACCAATCCTTTTCATCATAAAACTCGTTTCTAGATTGTGGTGGTTTGAATTTGAACATTGAATTGATATTTGATAATACTTATATATATATATATATATATATATATATATATATATATATATATATATATATATATATATATATATATATAGCTGGCTCCTGCATGCATATTGATTTTACAATCAATGCCCTGGCCGGTTCCAAGTTCTAATATATATAGAAAGCTTTGTGAAACAAAAATGATTTCGACGATGCTTCTGAGCATCCAATATTAGAGTTAAGGATTATGTTTTCTGTGCGAAGCCAAATAATCCTCCCAACACTTCATTCAACCTGGGTTTATGACCACCCAAATCCACATCTACCCTCCAATTTCCTCCTCATCACTTTTTAGCGATCAGCACCATAACTCAATTATTATAACAACTTTTCCATACCGTGGGACCTGCTTACTTATTAATTAAGGTCGGTCTCTCTCTCTCTCTCTCTATATATATATATATATGATACCTATGTTTTTCTTTTATTTTCTCTCTTTAATTAGGTGTATTATATTATAATAATAAGTATTCATGAAATATTTTTCTATTTGATATATGTTAGCCATCGTTTTATTTCTTAATCTACAATTACTTATCTTTTTAATTAGAGTACCATAGGAATTTATTATTAGAGATTATTTTAAATCACAATCACAGTGTAATGAGTTGATGTATTTTAATTAAAAAAATAAAGGAGTGTTTGTTAATAAATGTTTTTGAGATTTGGTAATATATACTCAATTATTTTTAATTATAATATATCAACAAGTCATATTTAGAAATTATTTTAAAATATGTTAGCTTGGTAACGTATTTAAACTAAATAATAGTTAAAGAGTATATACAAGAGATTCGCTAAATAACGAGAGAATTTTCCTTGGTTAATACAGTTTGTGATGACTTTGTGACAGATCAGCAAGAAAACTATGCGTTGCTAAAGTTAGGTCACTAATTAGCAAATATGCCCATTGCTATTTTCTCACTAATCTCATGACCTCCTTTGTAATTTCATTTGAAAAATCTCTCACAAAATAAATGATCCAAAATGGATAATTCTCTTATTAATTTGCAACAACTCTTTCTGGCTAATGCATCATAATCGCCACCAACATTTTTTATTTATTTTATTGTATACTTATCTTTCTCACTAATTCTTGCTTATCCGTCACTAATTTGCAACGGCACTTCCTCGTTAATCCTTCGCTAAATATATATATAGTTATGTTAGTTCTAGGGGCAAGGGCCACCAACATTTATTTATTTTATATGATTTTTTTTTATCAAAGCTTTCTATATTTTATATCTAAATGTTTTAGTTTATGAGGTAATATTTTCTTTGCTCACAGACTCACAGTTATACATAACTAATTATACGCGAACATCATTTTATTCTACACATTTCATCTATTTCTATTATTTATTTACATTTAAATATGCTTTAATTTAATTTCTATACGTGAACATCATTTTTGTTTCTCAATCTTTTTTTTTTGGTTAAATGGTCCTTATAACATTTAGGCTCCAAGTTTCTTTTTTTAAGACTTTTTTCTGAGTATTTTATCATTATGTTTATAATTTTCACATATTTTACAACCTAAGTTTATTTTTATGCATTTTATCAATATGTTTTTTTTTTACCTATTTTACCATTATGTTGATGCTAAAATGACTGATTTTTAGAGATACTCTAGCACTACACATTTAGTAAATCATTAAAATACGCAAAAATGAAAAAAAAAACATGATAATAAAATGAATGAAGAAAAAACTCGCGTGATAAAATTTTCTTAAATAATGATAGTTGGTTAATAAATTAAATATGCAATCAAGCCTATTTTTTTTATGTTTCAATCCTTTTTATTTTGTTTCGAGCATTGTAATATTTTCATTCTTTTATTCTTAAATTATTTTGTTCATTTTGAATTACTCCTTTGAAAACAGAGGTTAAAAACAAATGATCTTATATACTATAAGGATCAAAACGAAACAAAATAAATATATTATAACGACTAAAACAAATTAACAAGGACCAAAACAAACAAAAAAAAGGAAATTTTACAAAGACTATTTTAAAAATAATTTCATAATAATGACAAAAAAGACATATTAGAAGAACCAAAACATATTTTATTATGTTTTTATCAATACACATCATGTAAAAAAAAATTATGCATACGTATTTCTCTCTTTATTTCTATATATTTCTTTTATCACGTTATAGATTTCATCATATTTATATTTTTTCTCTTTGATCATATGTGTTCTACAGGGGTGTTCTACAGGGTGTCCATGTAACTTTTTCCTATTATTTTTCATCAAGGAGAGTTAGCAACTTATAATCTCCTAGTATTATTAAGTCCATAAAATAGTCCAGGTGTCAAGGAAACCATTGAATACCCCATACTGATCTTTTACGATCAGGAAACCTATGGTATTCTGTTTTTTTTTAGGGAACCTATGGTATTCCATATAAGAACGGTAATTAACTTTTATTATTATTATAAAAACAATATAATGTCATGATTAATTTCTTCTATATAAGTAGAAGTTCAAAGGCAGGTTCATAGTTATCGTTAAAACCGATCAATATTTGTACTAATAATATAATTAATTATCCAATAAAATATAGATTTATAGTAGTAAATCACCGTTTAACAATATGTTATTAATGTCAAAATGCACTTTTTTTTCTTATCATACAAATGAAAGTAGCTTAAATAATGAGGCATGGGACTTGGGAAATCCATTTTATAAATTAGTTTATATTAGCATATTTAATTTTGTAGTCAGAAATAAGTAATTGAAAAAAAAATATACCAGAGCAAAATACAAATTAATTGGGTTCACATTGAAGATGTTTGTAACTTCAAACCAATTTCTATGTTTGTAATCTTAAACTAATAAGCATTTTAAACATTTTTATTCTTGATTGAATTTTAAATTCGGGAGCTGGATTTTTTAAGGGTTGGAAAATTAAATAAGGGTTTCCTTGTGAGAAATTCAAATGTTCAGTCACGAAGTCTCCTCTTAAATTCACAGATGGAACTTCTCTATTAGAAATATAGAACTTTTCTTAATAGTAAAGCTCTCAAAAGCATTTCTAGTGTTTTCTTCAAGCAGGCTAAATAAGTATAAGAGAAGGGAGAAGTAAATCACAGACATAGCATATATAAAATCTGCTGGTATGAGAAGAGAATTGTACTGGGAATTCAAAACTGGAAGGCTACATGTTTTTAGTTCTGGAATTAATTGGTGTGGATATTATACTCAGACTCAGTATTCTATCACTTTTTTCCTTTTTACAACCAGAACCGCGCGTTTTTTGGATGTTAACAGGTTCTGATACATTGATATATCAGACATGTATGTGGGTTGGGATACCCTTTGTTCCCCATAATTTTAATATTAATGTAGAATTTTTTTTGCTAATAAAAAACGAAGTATCCTCTTAAAACCCTAACAATCGTGGGACCCAACTGAGCTATCAAACACATATTGCACTCCTCATCGCCTACCCTCGCAGAAATTGAAGCAATTCCTCTTTTCCCTTTGGAAAATGTTGACTACCCCATTTCATGGATGTATAATGGAAGGAAGATGAAAGGGTAATTGCAAGCAAATTCACAAACCTAGGTCACCCGGGGTTGCCAATTATAAAACCACCCATTTACTTGTTGTCATTCATTGCTACCCTTCATTCATTATATTTCTGTCTTCAAGCTCACATATTACTAATAATCCTTTTATTTTCTTCTCCAATCACTCACAATGAATAATGCCTCAAAAGATTCTCCTAATGAAAGTTCCACCAAGCCAACTACTTCAAAAGGGCCTCAGAAGCTAACTAACCTCAAGGTTAGCCGTAGTATTACCATCAAAGATGTTTTGCATTCAGATCGTTATAAGCCTCCAAAGGTTTCCAATAGCTCCACGCTTAAGGGAACAAAATTACCCACAATTCAGCAAGTCTTTAGCCGCAGACCAGGAGGGAATTAATTAATGGATGATCACATACCATGAAATTTCATACTAGGTTCTGCTTCGTGTTGTGTCAAGTGTGCTTGTTTAAGAACAATTATGTTTGTGGGTGTGTGAAGTCTTTGCATGGTCTCAGTTACTTTCAATTCTGATGTTGTTAATTTTGTTTTTGAAGTGTCAAGTGGTTTTGTTTAAGCGGAATATGGACGTTTGTGAGTGTTTGAAATATTTTGTTTCAGTTACTTTTCAATCTGGTGTTGCTTAAATTTGTTTGCGTAGTGTCAAGTGCTTTTGTTTAAGAATAAGAACAACGTAAGTTCCTAGGTTTTTGTAATATATCCTTTAGTTTCATCCTTTGTTTCTGTTATTTTTCATGCTGAAGTTTTCTTAATGTTTTTTTTGGGGGGCGCTTAGGGCTATTATTTCCAAAAAGGAGAAGGAGATGTGTAAACAAAGAATCTTAATTTTATATATAAACAACCGCCTCTCCTTGATATTGTCACTCTTTTTTCATAATAAGGCGATCAAGAGGAAAAAGATCAATACAAATTGTACAAGATTTTTGTTTTTAAAAGTAAATGAAAGTTTATTAAAAGGATGACTACAAGATCTTATTAAAAAAAAAAAAAAAAGACTACAAGTGATACTCAACGCAAAAGATTGATACAGATATATAGACAATTCAAAAATAAACCTCCGACATGATAAAAGTTAAGTAGCAAACCCCATAACTACCTTCCACAAGCCAAAAAAAATCTATAGTAGTATCCCTTTATCGACAGACCAAATGCAAATCAAGTTATAAAAAAAGACTATATCTGCAGATATCAAAGTTGCAATGTTTCTGAAATAACCTTCCCACATTAAATAACATCCACTCATACTTCACCCCTCTGAAGTACTTACAAGAAAGTGCAATGTAAAATAGCACTGTAGACCGCCTAAAAAAAAAGAATAGCACTATAGTCTCGTAACATTCACAGCAGGCAACCAAAAACAAGAAACCAAAGATAAAGGTGAGCCAAAAACATTAGATCAGATGCACCAACAGGAGTCCTATCTTAGCAACAATGCAAAGTAGAAGAGAACCAATAATAATTCCTGCAATTGTCAGTAGTAACCAAGAGCCACGGATTTAGAAATTTTAAGTTGGGAGAACAATAAATACTCATGTACTCAATATTTTTATTGTATATTAATTTTTTTCACTGTATTTTAAATTGTAAAAACGATTTATAATTATACATCTATATTATACTAAAAAATTAAAAAAGTTTGTAGGAACCAACACAGATCAGTATAACCTCAATGCAAATCTTGCCTACCCAGAAACCCTAAATTAAACCACTACCAATTTTAGAAGCAAGATAATAAACTAATAATATTTAAAAAGCGAAATAAACTTCCACACAATTTTATTCCCTTTCCTGATCCCTTTTATCACGCTTTGTTTTCCTCCTTTACACTGTTAATTAAGAAAGTTGAGACATTTAGACAATGTTCTTGTGGTCAACTATGGTAGTAAGAACAAGGTCTGATTCTTGTGCACACGAAGCTTCTGCTGAATGGAGCCTAGCCCTAATTAAGCTTCTTCACAGTGGCAGTACAATCATTTTGAATTTGCCTTCCTTTCATCTATTTTTGCAGCTCCATGCTGATAAAAGAAATAAAAAAATTCAATGTTTGCTCCATTATTATTAAATTCCATTGTTTGCACTGCACTAGTATATTAAGTGTAAAGCTAGAATTAAAGACAGGATGAAATCGAGCTCAATGCAGAATTGAGCTAGTCAACTTGCTTATGTACGCAGCTGTAGACTTTTATCTTAAAGCTGCACTTAATTACTTACTAGCCAGGAAAATCAAAATTCTTCTATATAGTGCCTGAAGCCCAGAAGGGCAAAATTAATATCCTAACAATTAAAGAGTTGTGATTAACAGGAATATTGGGAGCATGTTTGTAATTTTCACAGAAGAATGGAGGAAGCAGGAAAAAGATGTGGGAGACCAGTCCGATCAAGGAGCAAAAGAATTTCTTACTCATTTCTAGATTGATAATTTTGTGCTCGGGTAGTCGTGTACAAGATTTGGAATGATGAGTGGAAAATTGAAGATGCATATACTGTACTCTATAATGTTGAAGAAATGAATTATTAATGACTGTGTTTCTCCTTTTTCTGCTACTCATTATGGATCTCACCAAGACTGAACTTGGTCTTCGATCTCTTCAATCGTTGCCAAAGTTGACTTGGGCTTCAAAATTTGTTGCTAAAGTTGATTATTTCTCGTATAGATTTCTTAGATTAGTGTATGTGTCCACTTAAAAGTATTAGATCTTAGAGTTAATTGTGCAAGGGACGTAACATTGTTGTCATTTTCTTAGGGTTTGAGAACCTTATGCTCCCTTTAATAATATTAATTATGTTTAATTTCTTTTGCTTAGCAAGCACAATGGATGGATGTGGCCTTCCTTTCAGTCAACGTATTTTTCAATCTGTCTTTTGCCTTGTTCAATTAATCATTAGGTTCTTACGTACAAAGTTTTTTAAATGACAATATTCGTGCATTAATTCCAGCTTTTCTGGATATGCTTTGATAATTTTTTTTCCAGGTTTTGATATATTAAAGAGATGAATGCTTTCCTCTTTTCAAACATTTGTACTGTTTCATTGTAGGCTGGTAGTATTCAATCAATTAATGGTGTTTGGAATTATGTATTGAAAGTGAAAGGATTAGACAAAACCCTAAAATTGTTATTATTATTCATGTATTCTTATGAATCTGAACATAGCATTAGTAAATTTGTTTTGAGATTCTTTGGAAGTTGGCTGGAGAGAGTGGTTTCTAAACAAGTCAATCACAGACGTTGATGGTGTGATGTGTGGCCGAGTAGTAAGCAAGTGTGTTTTTGCGTTCAGACACACGCACCGCCATGAATAGTGGGCAATTTCTCGCTCTTGCGTAAGAGATTTGACGGCTTCCTAACGTTGCATTTTCTTTTATCATTATTATTAATATGAAATATTCGATAATAATTTTTGACTGATTATTTTTAATAAAACTTTTTTCCTTAATTATGTCTTTATTATTCATAAAATAGGAACATAAGACTTTATTTAAGAAGAAGATAAAATTCAGTATCCCTTGGAGATTTGAGTTGTTGCTCGTTGCTCTTTCTTTTTGCTGGTTGTTTCTACTTTCTACAATCTTCCTTGCGTTGTTGCAACAAAAAATGAGTTTATAGTCTACCTGCCCCTCTTTTCTTTTCTCTTGACCAGTTAATTATCTGAATGTAATTCTACATTTAATTATAAAAATATCCATTTATATGTTAAACAAAATCGCACCCCGTTAATTAACTCGTTAATTACGATTTCGTCCTTCTTTTCTTCTCGATGAGTCAAAAGTGGCATGCATGTTGTCATAAAAACTACTAGATCCATTTAAGATGTTTTAAATTTGAGAAATTAAAATCGAATTTTTACATATTTCTATAAACTAAATAGTTTGGGTCAATATAATAATGAAGTAGTTTGGGCCTATTAAATTGTTTTTACTCAAACTTTGTTCAAGGGAAAGTAAAAAAAAAAAAAAAAAAAAGAAGCCTCTGATAATAAAAATTCATTTTCTTTTTATTTTATCTTCAATTTAAATTTCAAACTTTTTTCCTTTTTCTTAATTATTTTTCATCACTCTAATCAAATCATTCAGAAAAAAAATCACTAATCAAATTGACCTTACTTTCTTTTTGGTAGCTGTTAAACTACCTGGTGTTTAGTCTACCCTCTTTAAATAAAAAGTAACGGGTATTATATGAATGTAAAACTTCTTACATCGTTGGTTGATAAAAAATTATTTTCAATATAATTTTTAAATAATTATTATAAAAATAATTTTACTATACACAAAAATTTATTATTATATCATAGTATACAAAATTATACTATCAGTATATTGTTAATTAGATTAATATTATATATAACAAGTTTTTGTAACAAATTTTATAATTTGTTATTTTTTTATATTACTCATTTTATTTAATTTTTATTTTTTTGGTCTTTTAAAATTATAAAGCTTATTATACGACGCTTATGTATACACTGGATATTTGAATTATAGCAGTTGTGGAAAAGAATGAAAATATCCATTTATAAAAATTCCCCATGCCATCTTTTAACTCATTAATAAGGATCTCATTCTCTTTTTTTTTTCTTCTTTTCTCCTATTGTACACGTCGTTCTTATGGTGAGTCGAAAGTGGCATGTTGTGATACATTGTAGTATAACTATTGTTTGAAAAGAGAAGGATCTGATAATAAGTGACATGAAATGATCAATGACGAGTAGAAAGAACGTTATAAGTAATGAGAAAGATAGGAGAGAATAAAACTCAAATAGAAAGACATTTGTTGGAGTTATGATGCAATTCCAGATAAGGGGAGTGTGCGTTTTGCTAAAGAAAGTGAGAGAGAGAGAGATGAAGGAGAAAGGAGTGTACATTTACTTTTTAATAGGGTATTTTAGGAAGAAAAAAGGAGAGTGTACTAGTAAAGAGGAATAGTGAAAATAGAAATTGCCTTTTGAAAATATAAATGCAACATGAGGTATATTAGTAATAAATGGATGTGTATATAACAATTGTTATTATTTTATAGCTTTACCAAGACCCAATAGTCCTACTTCCGCGGTTTTGTGCAGAAGAAAAAAATAGGGTGTTGCTAGGTGCACCCAGCATTTTCTTAAAATACCAAAAATGTCATTGCACTTTTTTCGCATTTGTGATGGGTGTGTGTGAGGGTGGTCCATAAATCATACGGATCAAGTTGATCTGGAAGGTTGATACGGATCAACTTGATCTGTAAGCCTTTTATGAAATAATACGAACCAACTTGATCCATGAAAGTTTTATGGATCAACTTGATCCGTAAAAAGCTTACGGATCAAGTTGATCCATAAAAAACTTACGGATCAAGTTGATTCGTAAGACTTTTACGGATCAACTTAAATGACTTACGGATCAAATATATTTTTGTCATTTCACCTTAAATGTTGGGTGTACCAACAATAATGTTAGGTGCATCTAACAACACTCATGAATGAATGGTATGCGTTGGTTGGGGACCCAAATGAAATTTTGGCCCACCTACTAATCTGGGGTTATCTGTAGTTGAAACATTCCAATTAGTTACGGACCGGAAATAAAAAACAAAAGGACATCGCAATTAGTCGCATTATCACTGTTTAATCTTACCACATGGACATGATTGGGAATCCATTATTTAGTAGAATTAATTTTCTAAAGTTATCTAATCAAATTAAAAATAATGAGTAGAGGGGATGCATCAAGTTTTTGTGATTTATTCGAAATAAAAATTTCTCTCAACTGAAGAATAAAAGGTAATTAATGAGTAATTTGTGGAGCTGTTTTTTCCGTGAAACTTTAGATGAACTTAGGAGAAATTAGGAGTTCATTCTTAGATAGAACAAGTATGTAGTCTGTGCAATTCACGGATTTTTCAATCTTAAGATAAGATTTATATATTTCTGTCATTTTAAAATAATTATCGTCTTAAATTATTTTATACAAATAAAAAAAGTAATAAATAAATAAAAAGAATAATAATAATTTTACATATTTAACATTATATAATCATTAATTCAGTTATAAATTTTGTTGTCGACCATTAATATTATAAGAGACATAAATAAAAGAAGATAATTAATATTATATTAAAAAATTAAAATAATAATTATTTTGAGATAATTTTTTTCTCTTATACTTCCATAGTAATGGGACCAAAGGAGTATAATTTAAATTCACCTAAAAAAAGGAGTATAATATAAATTGAAATGAAAAAAAATTATTATTAGTGAATAATATTAAAATGACATATCGTAAGAAGAATACCATTATTATCCTGAATTACTCTCTACTTTTTGGTGAATTTTGGGTGGCTGATATAAACGTGGTAGACTGCTAGTGGCGATCGTAACTATAATAATATTATAAATAAAACAAACAACCATGAATTTTATGTAGGGCTGACCTTGTCACATTTGGAGTTGCTTAAGACTAAAGCTAATAAAAGATTTTAGTTACAATGAAAAGAGAAGATAAATTGTTCGTTGAGACCAATAATAATAATAATAATAAATTTTATACGTCACAGGGTGCTCAAAATTCAACGCCAATTGCAAATTTAATGCGTTGATTTTTCTGTATTTGATTTTCTAGAATCAAATGGTGTTTCCATGGCATGTTTTAAAATCAACACTATATAATTCAATTAGATACATGCTAGGGACTATAGCTGGTGGTGATGATGGAACGACCATGCAAATATGCATTGCATGTGACATGCCCGATAACTCATGAGTAATACTTAAAAACAATTAATTACTGGTACGTACATTTTTTGTCTTTTTTTATTTATTATTGTCATTTCGAGATTTTTTTATTTTTTCATAATTACTATTTTTTATTATTTTAATTATGTAATTTGTTATTTTAATGAAAATGGTGATGTGACATTTTATTTTTGTGTTGACGTAACTGTAGCATTAGCATTTTATTAAATATTAGACGTCACATTAAAGGATAAATTGCAACTATGTAATAAAAACAGTAAGAATTAAATTGATGGGAAAAAGAATAAGACACCATATTTGCAAAATTAGAAGACCAAAACAAAAGTTCAATTAACTCAATATTAGAGTAAATTAAATTAAAAAAAATATAAAAATACTCGAATGTACGTATAAGAATACTTCTTTACCTCCATTAATCCGACTCGAAAAACCTTATAAATAAACCTTTGTGGGCAAAAAACTGGATCCATTATCGCTTCTGGTCCTAAAACTTCAAACACTAGCCAGCATGAGACACCACCCAAGATTACCATTAAACAAAACCAAGTAACCCTCCAAACACTGGATCAGTTGATGAGTAGGTAGAATAAGTTTGAAACTACCTTTAATGTTTCACTGTTATTATAAATTAAAATGTCACATCGATGTATCTTTAAAAAGAAAAAAAGACGTTCAAAAGTATGTGATTATTTTAATTATAAAAGCAGCGCACGTTAAGAAAATAATGTGCCTATGATTTCAATGCGGGTTATCTATAGCTAATCACAACATAAGACTTGATTTAGTTAGTTAATGTGGTGGGGATAAAGATGAGACCTACTGCATACCTCAGTCTCACACACGGGGAAAACCTGAAAGCCCAAGAGAGGCCCACCAAACCATCTTATCCGTCATCTCCATTGACCTAATTAATTAATGATAATTAGGGTGCATTCAAGTTTATATAATTCTATGTTGACAAATGCTATCCACTATTTTGTACACTTCTTATTGTTTTAAGAATTAATTAAAAAACATTTTTTAATTTTAAAGTGTTAAATATTTTGTTTTCACTTTTTAGTAAAAAAAATTAAAAGCTTGTTAATAAAATCACACACATATATAATAATTTTATATTACAGTATACATCTTTCTATGAATATTTTGTTTGACTAAAAAATATTTATTATAGAAATAAACGATTATGACCAAATTACTCAACAAGGCATACAGCCGCCATAAAATTATAGTCAAACGTGTGATGGGTGATCCGAGATTGGCTGGTGTTAGAATGAGGATCAGAAATCCTTTATTTCTATATTTTTTATTTTCTTTTCGAAGTGACTTTAAGTCCATCGGAAAGAATTTATTTACAGTTTATTTAGATTTATTTTATAAGTATTATTAGTCAAAGTATTTTAGAGAAATTATGAAAATAAATTATTATATATTTATAAAAAAGATTAATTTATTTCAACGAACTCTTTAAAATAATTTAAAACTTACATAAAAGTAGTTTGACTTTGTTTTTATTTTATTTTAAAAATAGCTTATACTTAAGTACTTACATAATAAGTAGTCAAAGTACATTTAAAAAAACTATATACAATTTATTGAACCTATTTTAAAAATAGCTGTTGGTAAAGATTTCGTGAGGACTTGTGAGGAACACAATCGACAGAAAAAATCATGCACGGCACTAATAGCAGAATATTACTATAAATATATGTATTTAGACTGTTTCTCAGCCCATATAATCAAATAAATTGACAATTATTATCGATTAAACAAGACCATGTTGTTAGTATTGAAACCTAAATTTAGGAAAGGCAGAATGAATTTCTCATTAATTATAGAATCTTATAATTAAAGGAAACAATGAGAGACAAGGCTTTAACCGTTAGGAAGGTTAATTGAAAAATATAACGTATAGCTTAGGCACTTGAAAATTATGTTCACATCACCAATACGTGTAAATGGGCAATGTATTGGTTCTGTCAAAGTGGAGCTTTTGGACTGACGCATATAAGTCCAAATGCACCAAGCTTCAGGTGCGATATTGTAAGATATCGCATTAACTACTCCTTGATTTTGTTTTAGTGTCATTTGTCAATGCCCCAACTTGTGCTTTGGAAGGGTCTTGCAAGAGTAATGGTATGTTTGGAATCACGGTGGAGGTTAAAATTATGATACCTTTCAAGTAACTTCTTGTGGTTTATAAAAAAATTATGTATCTTATTATGTGAATTTATTGGATCTATCACGATTTTTGTGGTATTCAAACACTCATTAAAAAGGAGTGTTTTTAAGTGTGATATAATTTTAATCAAATTTCTTTTTAAAAAAAATAGAAAGAAAAAAAAAAGTAAATTACTGTATCCCAAACATGCTCAGATCTTAAAGATAATGGAAATGCATATTCACATATAAATATTAATATATTTCAGCTGTATGCTCTCTTAAAGTGAAAAAGTAAGTTACTGTATCCTAAACATGAATAATAATAATAATAATAATAATAATAATAATAATAATAATAATAATAATAATAATAATAATAAATTACTATTTTCTCTCTTGAAGAAAGAATTACGATAATTAATTGGAAGATGACGTAGGAGAATTTAGAACTGGTCAACAACTAAACATGTTAAGGTTAGCCACTGTTGGAAAGTGAAATTGATCCAATCTTCGGTTTCATTTTTTGACTATCTATTTTTATCTCACCCACGCTGGGCATGGGAAAATTTTAAATGAATAATGGAATTCATCATGACAATATATCAAACATTTCGGCATTTCGCTATTTCCGCAAATTATTTCACGGTGGTTAAATCGTCACGACAGGCATAAATTTGGGTCAGACAAAGATAATATTAAAGGATTCTTATGAATTACTACCTCTCTGTTTCGTATTAATTGAGGTTTAAGATTAATGTATACAGTAAGAGTAAAATCTTATTGTATTCAAACTAAAATATTTTTATTAAATATGTCATTGCTTATGATAAATTATCATTGTAGCAGTTATTAAAGAAAGATAAGTATACTCTATAGGTGAAAATAACTAATGAATGATTCTTTAGATTTACAAAACATCAATAATTTTAAAAAATTAAAACATTAATATATTATTATAACAAATGACACTTTTATAATATTTATTTTTTGATAAATATTAACCAGTGTTTTAAGGACATTAGTTAAAGAACTTAAAATATAAATATTTTTATTGAGAGACGAAAAATTATATTATTTATGACTTTTTTTACTATTATATGATTTATATAATAAATATTTTCTTTTTTTAGTCCATTGATCAATGCCATAACAATATTAGTTAGTAATATCCTATTGTTTTGGATCGTATTTTGGTTTTATTTTTTTCCTTATCTTTCGGTTATTGTAGAAGTTGCTGACAAAATTATAAGAAAATAATATATTTTTCGTTACAATGAATAATAAACTAAACCAGCCACACCAACTCTATACGTCAAGACTGGCTCAAATTTCAATGCCTACTTTAATTGGCTGATTTAAATATAATTAATCCAATGGCGTTCTCAAGTGAAAGTAAAATAAATAAATAAATCAACGACGTGATATATAGAAAGCCGACATGCCGATGTTATAAGAAGCATGAATGCATGGTGCATGCAAACTCACCGACTTTACCTTTTAAGCCGTATATGTGTTACGTGTAATAAGAGAATTGAATGTGTGAATATTTCCATGCTCTTTTGAATTTAGATGGAACTAAGAATGAAATGGAATTCAAATGCAAAACCAAAATCTTAAACAATAAATTAAGATGCCTATATTTGACGACATAGATTACGATACACGCAACCCACAGGATTTATTCCACGAGAATGGACAATGTAAGAAAGATAGAGGTGTTATCGACTAATGGTATGAGCACGAAATTAAGAGTCATGCCACATTCAAATTCTCTCACCTAATCTTCTCACCCTCGCTACCTGCAGCTTACGTGTGTAATGCGTGAAATGAAATGGAAAATTTATTAACATCCTATTTTTTACTTTAAAAAAAGGATTTTGAAAATTTTTCTCCGTTAATTGGAATTTAAATGGAATGGAAATGGTAGTGAAATGCAAAACCCAAAAATACTAGCTAGGGATGGCAAATTAAATCTAGAATCTTCGGATTGTCCTTATAAATATTATTACTTGGCCTTCTTCTAATTACAATCTTTTTCCTCTCTTTAGCTCTTGCTTAATTAATTATAGCATCAATGGCCGACGCAAAGAAAATTTTTTACCCAAAAAATCGATCCAACAAAGGTACTAGTTCCTCTCATACAGAAACTACCCAGAAACAAGAACGCAAGTTTACCATGAAAGATGTTTGCTATTACTCCCAACCAAGCAATATTCCTCCTAAGGATTCTGATTCTTCAAGCCAGCAACAGCAAGCACGCACCTTTACCATGAAAGACTTTTGCTACTATACCAAACCAAACAATCCTCCTAGTGTTTCTGATGCTTCAACCTCTAGGGCTGGAACACCATTACCCACTATTAAAAAGTCTTTTGCTCGCAGGACTTGGAGCTAGTGGATGAACACACCAAATTATTCCTCATATCTCATCATCAACCTTCCTAGTTCTTAGCAATATTCACCACCTACTCGTACCACCCACACTATCCACGTGTGTTTTAGCATATGTTTATTTTATTTTTTTAATTTTGAATATCTCCGTTGTTATTATGTTTGAGATTAAGTTATAAAGTTATATAGTGGTGCACTTGTCTTTTGTTTCTATTATTATATATTGCCCTAGATTCTTCTACTCCTTTCTTCCCTTGTATTTATTATCATGTGTCATGGTTTGGTACTTCTGTTCCGATTTCTCTGTCTCTCTCAGTCCATTTGGGTCGTGACCACGTCGATTATGTGGTCGCCGGCGACCATGGTTGGCCGGAGGAATTTGTCGTCGCCGGCAGAATTTGAACCCCAGAATTATAGTCACCGATGACTATAGATAATGATCGACTTGGGAAAGAAGAGAAAAGGGTGTTACTGTGTTTTTTTTTTTTAATCGTCCTAAACTGATTTAACCCTACGAGTTTCTTATTCCAAAAAGAGAAAAACAATCAATAAGTTAGAACTCATTCTTTGGAAATTCTTGTGTATATCCAGATTCAGATTCATGTGCGTTTTTTCTTCTTCTGAAGTATGTGCAGCTATAGAGATGATTCAAACTGATTAACTTTCGGACTTTTATTATTATTATAAAAAAAAGTTAAAAGTAGTCAGACGCCACAATTCACTAGGAAACTTCTAAAATTCCCGGCTAAGGAACCTCTAACACCAAATCGTTGACAATTCTAGATTAAAAGATAAGTGATGGAACCCAACAAGAAAGGGCATAAAGTATGGAAATGAAAGAATAATATTATACTCACCACAATTTCTCCTCAACAGTTTTATTATAGGTAGTAATTTTCATTTCTCAATATAATTTTTATCATATCACTCATTTTATCTCACTTTTTTCCTTTTTATCTTTCGTCTTATTATAAAAGTTATCACAAGAAGAAAATACAATTTCTACTAAAACTTCTTTATTTTATATTACATATAATTTATTTATTTCACACTTATCTCATTTTTTTTTATCTCGCTCTCTCCTCATTACTAAAATAATCGTGAAATGTTTATTTAAGAAAAAATATTTACTAAAAACAGAAAGGTATAAGAACGTATCTTTTGCACAGGTCAGAAATTATAGTATATTTGACTAAAGCTTGGATTTGAGTCTGGCGTTTTTTGTGGAAGGGTCATTATGATTGGGTTTGAGCACCCTTTTCTGCGCCTTACATATATATAAATATACCTTTAATTTCTTTTACTGATTAAAAATATATACATCTTTTTTAAATACTGATGTACTACTTAACAAGGATTAAAATGTTTCAGATTTAAAAATTTTAAGATATTATTTAATAACTTTTAAAAACTGAATTGGTTGAATAATTTTTATATGAAATAAATTAGGTGTTTACTCCTTTTTTATTTCTTTCAAAAATCAGGATAATTGTAATTCTAATTCAATTAAGTAGAAAATAACAGATTTTTTTGTTCATTCTATCGTGTCATGATTCACGTGAATATCAATTTTGGTTGTCAGTAGGTTGAATTTACGATAGTTTAGTTACCCATTTGAAGAGAAAATATAAAGAAAAACATTAAAAATAAAGCGTTATAGATGATGTTTTTTTATGACGCGTTTAAAAGTTTTGACTTTGGACAAGTATAATAAGTTTTAAAAGTTTTTTTTGTAAAAAAAATGATGTTTTTTATGACGCGATTAAAAATTTTAAGCTGATTAATTGTGATTCACTATTAGTAGCATAGTAATATATTTTTTCTACAACATGCTTTATTCGGAGGATCAATAACATCTAATGAGGCTTGGAAAATTGTATGGAGTTCGATCTATTGTCCGGAATATTTGGACTTGATGCAGAAATAATGGCCGTTTTAAGGGAAGTTATTTTGATGATACTAGTTTGATGGATAGCATTTTGTTCTGGAGCTAGTCATGGTTAAAGGGAGCAAACCAAAGCTTTTCATATTCATTCGTTCAGTAGACACTTAATCCCCATTTGTGTTTAAAGCATATATAATGATTTTATTTGTGTAGGTGATATGTCTTTATTTGATTGCGGGCTCTTTCTGGATATAGGCAGAAAATTATATTTCTTGTATGAGACACATGGGTTTAGAGGATGGTATTGATAGGGGATTTGTAAAGGTCGGACATAGAGGGTTGTAAGGAAGATGATGATGCAGTTTTTCTTTTGGATATGGCAGCTTTTATTGACTATCAGGGTGTGGTACCACTACAGGTATCATCATCCTCTTTTTGTACTCCTTTTTATCTTGTCTTAATGAATTAGCAGTTAGAAAAATGTAACATTTTTTCATTAAGTTAATTAATTGTGATTCATTAAAGTTATTATTATCTAAATATTAATTAGTGTCTTAATTAAGAAACTATAAAGAAAAAGAATTTTATTAATGAATTAAAGAAGAAAATTATTATTATATAAATTATAAGACAATGTAAAAAAAATCATAAATAACATAATTTTCGTTTTATAATAAAAAATGATTTTATTTTAATTTTTTTTAACCAATATTCTTACCTACTGATTACCCTTTTCCTTATTATTATGATGATTTCTTTACGCCGGTCACACTGTTCATAACTCTGACTATGTCATTACTCATCAGTTAATTATAAAATTTGTAACTGCCTTAAATGTACGCTAATTAATGACTCATTAATTAAAGAATAGAAAAGTAGATTAGGTAAGTCCAAAGTCGGTAACAACGTTGTGTGATACTGAAATCGATGATGATGGTGCATGCATTATGCATACATATATGCATCAATGACTTTATGATGATGGAAACGAAAATACGAAATTAAAATGAGATGCAAATTAAACCTAAAACGACTAGAAATGAGAATGTAATAACCCTAAATTACAAATGCAAATTAGCAATCTAGAATCTTCGAATTTGTCTATAAATACCCCAGTCCGTTTCCTTCCTTGCTCATTTTTCTCATAAACACTTTTCCTTTTCTCCTTCTACTTAGCTAGCTAGCTCCCATCAATGGCTGATTCCAAAAATCTCATAAAAAAAGCTTTGTGGCCCAATAGCTTAAGCAACTCTTCCGGTCCTAAAACTTCAAACACTAGCCAGCATGAAACACCACCAAAAATAGCCATCAAAGATGTTTTCTATAGTTCAAGACCTAGTAATCCTCCCAACACTTCAACCACTACTAGCCCAAGTGGTACACCGTTACCTAAGATGAGGGACGTTTTTGCACGCAGGAAAGGGAAAGGGAGTGGTAGTTGATGACCACACAAATACATATCCACCACCATCCAATTTCATCCTCACAACATATCTCATCATCAACCTTCCCATCATGATCAATTCATAGCAATTACGTACCACTATGTAATGTTTCTTTACTTTTTTAAAATCTCTCCATATGTATTATATATCTGTGTAAATCTGATATTTTCAGGATCTCAAAATAAAATTATGAGGTGCAATTTCATCCTCGTCGTTAGCTCATCAGTTTTTCGACTGAATTGCACCACTAAATTACATGTCGGTTTGTTCTTTTTTTTTTTGTAACTAATTTGTGCCTGTAATATGTATTCAATCAATTGTAAGTTACATGGTGTGTGGAATTTACCTATATTCTATTGCTCTTGTATTCCCTCGATTCTTCTTCTCTCCTATTATTAATTTCTTCTCTAACCAAGATTTTAGCTAGCTAGTTTTCAATTATATATATTCTTTTGCCCTTTGACCCGATTTTATTCCTGCCTCTCTCTTATGGTCGCCGGTAGCCACCGTTGGCTGGTGGACGTAGGCGGCTATGCCGGCCATGGTCACCAAGAACATTGGAGAGAGAAATGGTTAAAAAACTTGAAGTCACACTATGCTTCTTAAAGAAAGAAAGAAAGAAAAAAGTTTGAAAAGAATTTATTGTTAGGTAGCACGCAAAAAGAAAATACCGTACGTATGACCTAATCACCAGTCACAAACATAAGATTTGATTTAGAAATTTAGTTAGTGGTGGGAATGCAAATAAGGATGTGACGCGACGGTGACCCTGCTTTGTCTGCAATTTTTTTGTGTGACGTTAAATGCCAAAGGGTGTGTGCCCTACCAGACATCACACTCATTTTCAATGACGTTTGTAATTAATCACTTTTTTACGGATTGAAGCCTCATTTATATTGTGTTAAAGTTGCAGACAATTTGGAAAACCATTACCTTGCCTTAGATGGATCTATGTAAATCACCATTTAAGAATTCGTTATTAATGTCTGTTAAAAAAGTATTCTTTAATTTATAGCTGCAAAATAGTGCAATATGGTTGAAAAAAAACAAAAAACATGTGTTTTCGATCCTTTTCTTTTTTTGGTACAGTTTTTTATCTAAAAAATTTACAATAATGAAATGTAAAAATGATTCATAACAATGATTTATGTTATCAACTTAATTTGGATTAGAATAATGTTGGATAGTACGAATAAAATGATGCAAGCCAGAAACCTGCATGAATCATATTTTTGAACGCAAACAATCTTTATTATATTTTTAAGCAAATGTTAACTCGTACCTTAAGAATATTGATTAAAAAAATTTAAGTAAAAATGATTTTATTGAAAAGTAAAAAATTACATTGTTCATAATTTTACCTCAAAGACATTAATTAACAAGAACTTATCTTTAAATCAACCGTGTATGGTTATAAATTCCTCCTATTGGTCTTATTCCTTTGGTATGCATTTTTGTACCACAAGTATTGCTAAAAATATAGCATTGCTCTTTGGAATATTAGGAAGCAGAAGCACGTTCTTTCTTACAAAATCTTGTTTCTTCAGAAAGAAAAAAATACAAAAACTTATTAATATACAAAAATATAGCATTGCATTTGAACTTATTTATAGTAATACTTTCTTTAAAATATTCTTTATGATTGAGGAATATGCGGGATTTACCCTCTAATTAATATACTTTGGCTCCTTTTAGAGCCGTCAGTGCCATTAAATCAAAATAATCATTACCTAGAGTCTAGGTTAATTAAAGTTTCATATTGATCTTCCTTTTTTCCACGACAAGGTTTTAGACAAGATAAAATGATAATTTATTTAGACAAGATCAAATGATAATTTATAGTAAGAGTCTAGGTACTACGATAACATATTTTATATCAGCTTTGTAAAAGTTATACATGATGAAAGCTGAGTTTAACTTTATATAGGTGAACAAAATTGGAGAATTGCTGTTTTTCTTATTCAATTTTTTAAAACAATTTATAGTAAGAGGCTGTTCATGATGATTGATGAATGAGGTCCTTAATTTTTATAAATTTTTTCCTAATCTTACAACTTGTGACGGTCTAAAACCTGCCAAGAAAGTTATTACAATAATTTATTATCATCATTAACACTTGTTGTTAAGCCATCAGTTTTTTTTTTTTACAGAACTTGGCCGTCAAATTTTAAACGGCTAAGAAAATTATTTGCTGCGATTTTAGATTCGAGTTTATCATATTCTAATCAAATACTATCAGTTATTTATAAATATCAAAAATAATTTTTGACATTCGTAAAACTAGTACAGTAATTTCTTAAACAGTCAAAAGTTCATTCTTTTGACCTCTAAAAATTATAAAATTTTAGCGAATTTTCATTTCTACCTCATTTTCCTAACTAGTTTTTTTTAATCGACAAAATAAGAATATATTGAACAATAGATACAAGGGGTACCGTAAATCCATATGCGAAGCGAGAACCATAAATAGAGGTTCAAATCTCAGTGGTTATGATCCAATTTATACCCATGAAGAATACATTGAAAATAACCAAAGGATATACAGAACAATAAAAGCCAACACTACTCATTTTCCCACCTAGTTTGTTGGGCACATATGCTTAATTATCATTAGCAAGGAGAGAATGGAATGTGTGGTTGGAACTATTTCAAAACTCTATCCATAAGATTTTGTGGTATGTGACTCAAAATCACTAAAAATACAAGTGAAAAGGTTTCAAGTGATATTGTCATAACTAAATTCAGTAACTGAATTTAGTTATTATAACTAAATTGATTTTTGACACCAAAGAATAGCCTTTGTTTCTAGAGCTAGCAACTAGAGTGTATATATATATGATCATGTTATTCATTAAGGGAGTTTTTCTTTTAGCAGAAAAATAGAGAGAGAGTTCAATAGAAAGAGAGCTAGGAGATTAACGGAGGTTTTGCTAAGAGAAATCGAGAGAAATCAAGCTAATTGCTGCTTATATTGAACTTGTAATGTTTCGTGATTAATGTGATGATGATGAGCTGACATTTCTCATGGATATAGACACATTGCTTAACCACGTTAAATCTGGTGTAGATCCTTGGTTGCTTGCTTTGTTGTGTTTTCTATTTTTGATCTTGTGCAGGTTCTAAGAGAAGCAGAACTGCTAGCAGATCCAACAAGTGGCGCCGCCTGTGGGGACATCAAGATCAAGAAAAATGGGAACAACAAAGTACGATATTGAGAAGTTCTCAAGGGAAAATGACTTCGGGTTATGGAGGATCAAGATGGAAGCAATCTTGATTCAACATGGCTGTGCAGAAGCTCTTAAAGGAGAAGAAAGGATGTCTGAATCTCTAAGCTTAAAGGAGAAATCAGAAATGATTGATAGAACCAGAAGTGCAATCATTTTATGCATTGGAGATAAAGTTTTTAAGAGAAGTTGCAAGAGAAAGGATAACAACCTCAATGTGGCTGAAACTGGAATCCTTGTATATGACAAAGTCTCTTGCAAATTGGCTATGCTTGAAGCAACAACTATACACCTTCAAGATGATAGAATCAAGAACAGTCACTGAGCAATTGGTTGATTTCAATAAGATTCTTGATGATTTGAAAAATATTGAAGTAAAGCTTGAAGAGGAGGATAAAACTCTTTTGCTTTTGAATTCCTTACAATAATCCTTTGAACATTTCAAGGATGCAATCCTTTATGGCAAAGATCAAGACATTACCCTAGAAGAAGTCCAGACATCAATAAGGACCAAGGAGATGCAGAAACAACAAGACTCCAAATCTGAGGATAATGGTGAAAGCTTGAATATTTCAAGGGGGAGGAGTGAAAAGAAGGGACCAAGAGGAAAGAAGTCCAAGTCAAGGTCAAAGGATTCAAAGAATGGCCAGAAAACAAAGTTCAAATGCTTTAATTGTCACAAGACTGGTCAATTCAAGAAAGACTGCCTAGACAAGATTAAGAAAGGATCTATGGACTCTGCTGACATAGTTGAAGCCTCTGAAGGTTATGAGAGTGCAGGTGTTCTAGTAGCTTCAAATACCAAAACACAAACAGAATGAATTATGGATTCTGAATGCTCATATCACAGCAGCCCGAGAAAGGACTATTTTGAAACCCTGGAACTAAAACCAGCAGGAACTGTACTGCTAGGAGACAACTACCCTTACAAGGTACAAGGAATTGGAACTGTGAGACTGAATATGTTTGATAACAGAGAGTATCTACTGAAAAATGTAAGGTACATTCCAGAACTCAAAAGAAATCTTATTTCCATAAACATGTTTGATGATCTAGAATATTCAACTAGAACTTTGGATGGTGTTCTTAAGGTTTCAAAGGGATCCTTTGTCATTGCTAAGGGTAACAAGAATAAAAGTAGTGGCTTGTTTATTCTTGAAGGTTCCACTATTGTTGGACATGCATCAATAGCTAGTAATACATTGATTGATAAAACAAAACTTTGGCATTTGAGATTAGGTCATGTTAGTGAAAGGGGATTACATGAACTTGAGAAACAAAATCTATTAGGTGGTGATAAACTAGATAAACTTGAATTTTGTGATCATTGTGTGCTTGGTAAATCACATAGAATAAGCTTTGGCATTGGTATCCATGTTTCATCTAGGCCTTTTGAGTATGTGCATTCTGATTTATGGGGACCATCTAGAGTGAAAACTCATGGTGGAAGCTCATACTTTCTCACCATCATAGATATATGATTTCTCAAGAAGAGTATGGTTGTATGTTTTGAAAAATAAGTCAGAAGCTTTTCAAAAATTCAAAGAATGGCATACTCTTATTGGAAATCAACTTGGTACAAAACTAAATGTTTTAAGGACTGACAATGGCCAGGAGTTTGTTTTAGAGCAATTCAATGAGTTTTGCAGAAAAATAGGTATCAAAAGGCACAAAACAGTCCCTCACACACCATAGCAGAATGGATTAGCAGAAAGAATGAATAAGACCATTTTGGAAAGAGTGAGGTACATGCTGCTAAGTGTCAGACTACCAAAGACCTTTTGGGGAGAAGCTTCAAACACAACAGCCTATGTGATTAACAGATGTCCTTCATCAGCTTTAGACTGCAAGACACCAATGGAAGCTTGGAATAGTGAACCACCTGATTATTCAAGATTAAAGGTGTTTGGATCACTGGCCTTTGCTCATGTTAAACAAGGAAAGCTGGATGCAAGGGCTGTAAAGTGTGTGTTCATTGGTTATCCTGAAGGAGTTAAAGGGTACAAGCTATGGAAATTGGAACCTAGTGAGACAAGATGCATCATCAGCAGGGATGTAACCTTTGATGAAAGCAGAATGACAATGCTAAGCAAGGAGCAGAAGGATACCAACTCAGGTAGTGAGAGTACCAAATTTGAGGTGGAGCATTATGAGATTTCAGATCATGGCAGTGGAAATGTTATTTATCACACTGATCAAGCAGAAGCTGGAGATAATGAAGAGCTGGCTACTCAGCATGACTTGTCCAATTATCAATTGACTAGAGATAGAGCAAAAGGGGGTGACAAAGCCTACAAAGAGGTATGGTCATGCTGATATTATCTGCTATGCCTTGAATGTTGCTGAGGAGATTCAAAATTCAGAACCAAAGACCTGGAAGGAAGCAATTGAAGGTGAAGACAGTCAGCTGTGGCTTCTGGCAATGAATGAAGAAATGAAATCCTTAAGAAAGAACAAGGCCTGGATACTTGTGGATCAACCCAAGAAGCATAAGGCTGTTGGATATAAATGGATTTTCAAGAAGAAAGAAGGTATTCCAGGAATACAAAGGCCTAGATTCAAGGCAAGATTGGTCGCAAAAGGCTTTACACAGGTTGAAGGAATTGATTACAATGAGATTTTTTTACCAGTTGTGAAGCATTGCTCAACAAGAATCATGCTAGGTTTGGTAAATCAATATGATTTGAAACTTGAACAGCTAGATGTTAAAACTGATTTTCTCCATGGAAATCTGAAGGAAACCATCTACATGAACCATCCTGAAGGTTTTGAAGAAGGGGAGAACAAGGTGTGTTTGTTGAAAAAATCTCTATATGGACTGAAGCAAAGCCCTCGAATGTGGTATCTGAAATTTGATGAGTTCTTGATTAGATATGACTTCATTAGAAACAGATATGACAGTTGTGTATATATCCTGAAAAAAAAAGTGTGTGTTCTCTACCTTCTCTTGTATGTGGATGACATCCTCATAGCAAGTGCTAACAAGGAAGAGATTAGGCAACTCAAAGAAAGCTTGAACACAGAATTTGAGATGAAAGATCTAGGGTCAGCTAGAAGGATACTCGGGATTGATATTCATAGGGATAGAGCAACGAGTGAACTATTCTTGTCCCAAAGCAATTACCACAAGAAAGTGGTGGAAAAGTTTAGGATGCATCAAAGCAAACCTATTAGCACACCACTTGGCCATCATACAAAGCTATCTGTTACTTAAGCACCAGAGACCGCTAAAGATAGGTCTAAAATGAATCAAACACCCTATGCCAGTAGTGTTGGAAGCATAATGTATGGAATGGTTTGCAGCAAACCTGACTTGGCTCATGCAGTAAGCATAATAAGCAGGTTCTTGGGAGATCCTGGCAGTGCACACTAGGAAGCTTTGAAGTGGACACTAAGGTATCTAAATGGATCTTTGAAAGCTAGATTAAGGTACAAGAAGACAGCACACGAGGCAGCAATCACAGGCTATGTAGATGCAGATTTTGCAGGAAATGTAGACACAAGAAAGTCCTTAACCGGATATGTGTTTACTTTGTTTGGAACAACAATCCATTGGAAAGCAAATCAACAATCAGTTGTTGCTCTTTTAATGACTGAAGCAGAGTACATGGCCCTAACTAAAGGAGTGAAGGAAGCAATCTGGCTAAAAGGAATGGTAAATGAACTTGGAATAGCACAACCTTGTGTCATAATTCACTGTGACAATCAAAGTGTCATTCACTTAGCAAATCACCAAATTTACCATGAAAGGACAAAGCACATAGATGTGAAACTACACTTCATCAGAGATGTGATTGAATATGAAAAGGTAAAGGTGGAGAAGGTTTCAACAGAATAAAACTTTGCTGGTATGTTCACAAAATCTCTTTCTAGTGTCAAGTTCAAGTACTGCCTGGACTTGATCAATTTTGAAGATGCCTAAGGAAGTTTAGTAGAAGTGCAGCCCTGAATCATAAGATAGACACTTGCTGATTTGGAGTCAATGTGAAGATTTGTGGTATGTGACTCAAAATCACTAAAGGCACAAGTGGAAAGGTTTCAAGTGGTGCTGTCATAACTAAATTCAGTTACTAAATTTAGTTATTATAACTAAATTCAGTTGTTATTACTAAATTGGTTTTTGGCACCAAAGGATAGCCTTTGTTCCTAGAGCTAGCAACTAGAGTATATATATATATATATATCTAATCATGTTATTCATTAAGGGAGTTTTCCTTTTAGCAGAAAAATAGAGAGAGTTTAACAGAAAGAGAGATAGGAGATTGGGAGAGGTTTTGCTAAGAGAAACCGATAGAGATCAAGCTAGCTGCTGCTTGTATTGAACTTGTAATATTTCATTATCAATGTGATGATGATGAGCTGCCATTTCTCGTGGATGTAGGCACATTGCCGAACCACGTTAAATCTGGTGTAGATCCTTGGTTGCTTGCTTTGTTGTGTTTTCTGTTTTTGATCTTGTGTAGGTTCTAAGAGAAGCAGAACTGATAGCAGACCCAACAGATTTCATAGTGCATTATATTTGCTTTTTGATTTCATGATGCCATACGACTGACTTGTTCAAATGTATCCTTAATTAATTGTAAAAAATGTATCCGTAATTAAGAAACGTAAGGGTTCTTACTTGCTGATCAATATCTTCATTATTTTGTCCTCTCGTAAAGTAGAGAGAGAGAGAGAAGTCAGTGTGGTATCTGACTTTCAATGATGATATCACTCAAATGTACTTTTTTGTTTAGTGAAATAGTGGGGCTTGAGATAGAGAGAGATAGGAAGAAAGAAAAACTTAAATTACTAAGCAAATTAAATGAGAGGCTTAGATTTTTTTTTTCTTTTGATGAAAATTTATTATTTTTTTTATTGAGAAATATAATGTAATTGATGACAAAACACCTGGTTGGCCGTAGAAAGTTTCCGATGAAACTTGAACTATAATTAGTGACAGTCTAGGAGGCTATGGTTTCTTAGTTGTTATTTTTCGTGGTCAAGGTTACCAACGACCATTGAAACCACTAATTTTTTAGAATTCTTCGTGTGTATTCAATTCGATTTGAGGAGTGGCCATTGGAATTCCTTTCAATTATAAAGGAACAAATCTATATTATCAAAATTATTAATTTTGTTTGTAGACCTTTTACATAAAAATCCAAAAAAATCTGTTGATGGGTATGATAACTCAAATTCAAAAGTAGCTTTCCTATTATTTTGAAAAGAAGAAAGAAGAAAATAGGGAGGGGGGATATGGACCATTGATTAAGCAAAAGAATTGATTTATTATTAAGAAGACATGATTATCATCTTTTTCGTCTCGATTCACGAATATCAACTGCAACAACAATTGCATCCCCTTGTCGTCACGAATAAAACCGGTGACTGAGACTGTTTGACTGCACATCTATTAAAAAATGAAAGAAAAAAATGGTGTATTTTAAATTTTCTCATTTATAAAAATTAATAATTAATAATTTAAAAAAACTCTTCAAAGACTAAAACAAAACTCTACTTCTAGCAAGTAAGGTGGTGTAGAACTTTTCTGTCATATAGTTAATTTACATCACTATGTTCTAAAAAATTATTAATTAGATCATTTTATATTTATACTATCAAACATCTAATTCTAATTAACATTATTATTTGACTAGAATTACTCTTTAGATAATTATACCTACAGAGATATTAGGAGAGTTTAATAAAATACAATCGTTTAACCAACCGCCAACAATAAAGGTGTTGCCTTCGTTGAAATAAGAATTGAACAGTGTGAAACCACAAAAAAACGTACCAGTATCTAGAATAAGAAAACAGGGGAAAAGACCAGGAGGGCAACCCTCAAATTTTTCATTTTCTTAGAAATTTACTTGATTTAATTTATTAGCTTTCGTGATTTTTTCTTGAATTATTTACAAATACACTAATGGAGTATATGAATACATTGAATATATCGTAATATAATGAACTTAAGCACATATATATAATATTTCTCAACTCTTAAAATTATAAATTATTGCTGTCAAGAAAATTATAAATTATGAAAACTTTTAAAAATAAAAATGATGAAAATGAGACTTTTAAAATTTAATGTATGAAAATTAAAACAATAATAATAATAAAACATATAACTTCTGCAAAAGAGGACATCTACAAATTAAATTAACTAATCGTTAGCTGAGCAAAAGTTCATTAATTTTATCTCATTGGAAAACTCATTTGTATTTAACTTTGGATAGAATAAAGCTTGGATCCAACCTTGGAGAGATTTGAAGGCTAGAACTCGCTTTGTAATCCTTAGACTCTTAGTCTATTCAAATATTGGAAGGTTCGAACCTTTGTAAATTGTAAGGCCGAGACCAATGTGTAAGTCCAAAGCTCATAAGATTCTTGAAGTCGACCTTGAAGATGTTAGAGAATCAAACCTTTTCAAGATCCGTCGAGTTCAATATATAACATGCATTAATTGCGAGATGGAAAGCTTTGAATGAATCATGAGGCCTAAGTGGATGTAAGGAATATGAAGTCAAAACCAATGTAAATAATGTGAGGCCAAAGCCAATATAAGTAATGTAAATTAATCAAGAAGATGGACAAATTGATGGAGTTCTTTTTAGACCATCATTTTTACCGTTTACCCCTGCCTAGAAGGCCATTTTTCACAACTCTAGAGCATGTTTCATGGTTTCTTCCCTTGTGCTCCAAATTAAACTGTATCACTCCTTCCTCGGAATGAATACTGCAGCTTTAACTGAAAATTTCTTTATCTTTCTTACACAACTTTTTGTTGAGCAGAGGGAACCAAGAGCCGAAATTTACATGAAAAAGTTTAAAATTCCTTTATCTTGTATCTCCTGTACGCAACTTTAGTTGCAAAAGTTCTGGTCATGTTTCTTGTGGGAAAATTACTTTCTACTTTTACATATTTCAATTATAAAAAAAAGAAGGATTTTTTGTTCCCTTGTATTACTTTGTTCCCTTCCCTTTGGCTTTTTTGTCCCTTGCTTTCTCTGTTTTGACGCCACCATTCTCCTTGTGCTCCAAGTTATCTATTGAGGTCATAGCAATACTAACAGTATATATATCCTCTATCAAGACCCGGCTTAAGACCCACGAAGACTTTAACCCTTAAAAAAACCATCTTAAAATTCTTTTTTTATTACTAATATATCTAAAAAAGTTATTATAAAATTATATTTTAAATAAAATAATA
Source organism: Glycine max (assembly GCF_000004515.6). Classification (NCBI taxonomy): domain Eukaryota; kingdom Viridiplantae; phylum Streptophyta; class Magnoliopsida; order Fabales; family Fabaceae; genus Glycine; species Glycine max. Next base: position 52,777,911 of record NC_038254.2, on the reverse strand, counting down.
ATAATTTTAATAAATTATTTTATAAGTAAATAAAAAATTTCCTTCTTAAATTTATTCCAAGTCTATAAGATTCTTGAGCCGCTCTTTAAGGTCCTTTTATCTTTCCTGTCTTTCTATAGAAAAGAACAAAAATCGAAGAAATTGACGGAATAAGAATGTTACTTTAATTACTCTTGAATCTAAACAGAATTATAACACACAATGATTTCGTAATAATAATTAATGCTTCCAATTTCTCCACTCATAATTGAAAATAATATCATGATGTTACGTATGATTAAGACAGTTTCGATTGGACCGCCGTCACGCCAGGTTTCTTGTCTTTTGTTTGCCCACGTATCAATCTTATCAAAAATCTTTTTTCTTTTTTACGTCATATCTTTTTTATTATCGTATCAACCTTTTTTTCCTGAATCAAAAATAACATGCCTATCCAATCCAAGGAATTAGAAACTATTCGGAATACTTAACCTAAAAATTTTATATATAGAATCAAACATACTTTAATAATATTGCAGTAACTATACATCCAAATTTTATAATACAACTTTGCATAGTAGTTTATAATTTATTAACATATACAATGATAAAACTTAAACTCATAATATAAAAACACGTACATAATGAAACTATGATATTTTTTAATAAAAAATATGTGTTTTGAGAATACCTTAAACGTTAAACACATGCATGTTTTTAGTAAATCTTCTTAATGCAAAATGTTACATAGACATTTAATATGTTATTTTACACCTAGATAAAGAAAAATAAAAAAATATATAAATTTACGATATGATAAATAAAAAAAATATAAAAAAATGAGATATTATTGAGGTGTTAAAAATATTATGGTGTTTGCATATCATTGGTGGCTCAAGTAGAGCCATATTTGTTCAACCGGCTCATCAGTTGCATTTCTATCATTTACCTGTTTATATCTCTCCCATCAACAAGTAACTGACCACTACCGGTACTGTGTATTTAATCGGAAGAGAAACTTAATTTTATATGATACTTCTTTTAGTCATTTGAAAATTATATTTAACAAAAAAAAATGCATTTTGAGTCTCTGGTTAATAACTAAAAATACTTCTTATAATCTTTTAGTTTTAAAGATAAAAATAAATAAAACTTTGTAAAAAACTAAAAAACTATCATGTTTATACGAATTTAAAATACATCTATGCTGCATACATATGAAAATCCTCTAAAGAAAACATAATAGGAAAATGTTTTCAAAAATGAAAATTGACACGTGATTTTTTCCGGAGTTTTGTAAAATAAATTGTTTTGAAATAAAAAACAATTACACGTAACATTCTCAAAATAAATTAATTTGATTGAAATATTCATTTATTATGTAATTATATTAAATTTATGATTAATTTACTTAATGACCAAATGTAGCTACATTTTATTTTTAAACGTGATTAACATGAATGTCAATTCTTAAGGTAATTTTTAGGCAAATTAACTGATTTTCACTATTATAGTAATTTAGATATTAATTAATAAAAGTTAGATCGCAAATAAAACAATAAAAATCAATGATATTTTTATCATAATTCAAATATGTATTTTAGTATATTCAAAGAAATTCTTCCATATACTTTCATAGAAAATATTTTTTTAATTATTATAAAACTTTATCACAATTTAAAATATAATGTATTTTGAAAGATCTCTAAATAAGATTTTAATTTAATAACTTTCATATTTTTAATTAATATTATTTATTTATCAAATTTCATATTAATTAAAGTGTGGATAACGAATACATATATAAAAAATTAGGTATATCCAACAAAAAGTGACATGGATATTAAATTTATATTTCACAAGGGTATTAATTTAGGTACGGATTTTTTTAAGTGTTTGTATGAGAGTGGATACTACATTACACTACTCATACATTACATATTATTATCCCTAATTATAGGAAATAAAATTTAATATTATAGTATATTGTAAATATGAAATGCTCGTAATAATTTAAATTCTTATTTTTATTTTTCTTCATGTTTTATTTTTTTAAAAATATAACAAGTAATCAAATATTTTTCAATTTGTACCGGTCAATAGTGATTAATAATTTAAATTTTATCATACTTTATGATACATGATCGATATGTAGCACAATTTTTTTTATCCATGGCATGCAAAGTTTGAATTTAGATTTTAATTAAAAAATATAAAGTTAAAAATGTTCTTTCATAAAAATATTTTATTGTATTTTTAATTGTAACTAATAAATCTTATTTTAGATTCCTTGAAATATTATTTCATGACAATTATTTAAATTACTACCTTACATTACTCAATTAATTTTTACTCCTGTCACTCTTTGTATTTTAAAAACGATAGTATAAAATATATATAATCAACTATGTACTAATATAATGAACAACAATAATTAAAAATTAGAAATGTTATACTTTAATTGTAAATAATTATTAATGCGTTTTTTTTAAAAAATTATTTATATTTAAGATATTTTATAAAAATATTCATAAAAATATTTAATTTGTGTCATGCAGAGATCACGCAATCTAGTTTAATATATAGAGACTTTAGAGAGATGAGGAGTAATGAAAAATTAACTTAGATGCACATATATACATGCCCACACACATAAAACTGTAATTTACACGGATCAATTGTTCAAATGATATTTTTGGTCTCTATTTTTTATGAGATGCCCTCGAAGGAATGGTCTCTCCTTTTTATATAAAGTCTTATAGTTATATCAACCTTTTGTAAAAAAAAAAAAAAAATCTCAATTTATAATATATGTTATTTTTGTCTCCTTTTTTGGTTTGTGTGTGTCGTGTCAATGGCATTTTTTATTGCCAAAAAGAGAAATTTAATGTTGTTTAAAATTATATTTATCAATTAAATTAAAACTACCAAAATTAATAAAAAAGAGAGAAAAAATTCTCGATCTCTTGATGTATGCTGTTGATACTCGTGCCAACACAACACAAGACACAACTAGACCTTTAATGTCACGGGATATGTGTCCTACAACATGCAACAATATCAACTCCTCCCATTAATTACCTCATTTATGTCGAAAATTCCCTTGCTATGTACTTAACTTGCTAGCACTTACTTCACTATTTGCATGTATGTCATGCTCAGTGCCCACTCTGATACTTCTGTTTTGTCCACATGTGCTTTGTCTAACGATGGGAACTTGCAAACATGCATCTTCATGGTTAGGGCCCTTACGATTTATTTATATATGCAGTACTACTTTCCTAGCCATTGTGTTTTTATATGTGTTGGAATGGAATTAATTAATTAATATTAATAATGTACTAGCTTATTCTTTCAAGCACCATCATATAAATCCTAAACAAAATTTTCATGTCCCTAATGTTCTTTGTACCCGTTGTTGAGGGTGCATTACTTAATTTACTCTTTTAAAAGAAAATTCATTCTGACTCTTACCAAATGTTTTAATAATTTGTGACATATATAGGTAAGTAGAGATGCAAATTCCAAGACTAAAAAACAGACGCAGTCATATCTTTGTAAAAAGCAGTTGTGTTTTGTGTGTGCGACCCTTATAGGTATATATACACGATGCGTATTAGGGGTGGATAAGCAGATCGACTCGTTTTGTTTAAGACCCGTCCGCATAAGTTTACATTGGTTGTGGACTGGGGCAGTTCATCCACATTCATACACGGACTAAATAAATTGGTTCATCCTCGTCACGCGGACCTTGTGGGTCAAACGGATCGATCCACGAGCTTAATTTTAAAAGAATTTCAATTTCAATAAAAATACAACACAATCAAATTAAATTCAATATAAATGTAAATAAAATCTTAACAATTAGTCAATTACATCAATAAAATAAATAATGTCTTAACAAAAAAATTTAAGCAATAAATCTAAAATATGAAACTTAAACATCTCCAACAACAAATGATTCCATATTTGAAGCAATAAAATTATAATGCGGGCAACCCGCAGACTTCACGGATTAAATCCGCATAGTCTGCGGGTTAAGCGAGACGGGTCCAAAAATATGACATAATTATTGATTATTTAAAAAAGTTAATCTATTACCCGCACAAACCACGAACTTTGTGGGCCAGTACATAGACCTAGATCCATTTAACCACTCATAGTGCATACATGAGTTTGGACAAAGGATGCACCATGTGCTCCCCAAGTTTGGATTCTCAACGTGCATGCGGAATATAAATCGTAGGATGTATTTAACTGACAATCAACGACTATGGTGAGATTGTCCTATTCGGTTATTATATGTGTAAAATTGAGCATTTTTTTAAAAAAAATTAAGGCACGTGGAATTAAATAATCCCTAATAAATTTTTATTGTAGTTATTTTTCATTATCATATTTGAATAAGTTCTATGAAGATGTGTACTAATATAAGACATTTGTTGTGCTTGACTCATTTTGTTAATAAAAGTTTCCTATTAGCTTTTCCAAAAAAAAATGTTTTGTGAAGAAATCTAGTAAAATGTATAAACCAGGATTTGGTCATCTTTCTATATGTTATTCTAGGCTAGTTTCATACATTCACGGTATATTTTACTGACGTAACTCATATTTCAATTAGTTTGTGATAGACAGTTGAAGTATTTTAAGAAAAAAGGACTCAAAATATGCTAAAACTGAAAATCTATGGTTTTGATGAATTGCAATTTTGTCTATGGAGTTAAGATTTTGTGTGCCAATGAATTTCATCATAACCATATTGTGTTCTTCAAGATTGAGCGTTGATTTGACTCCAAACTTTCATCATGGTCGTATTAATATATTTGAATATGAAAAACACATCAAAATCAAAATCAATATTTTATTTATTCACAAAGTAGTCAAATTAGTCAAAAATATATAAATGATTTATACCTACATATAAACTTGGAAGATGCTTTCGCTTATAATAAATTATTAATATTATTTTGTTGATCAAAAGTGTTCAATTATAATATTGAATCATACTTTATTATTCTTGATATTCTTTAATTATAAAACAGACAAGAAAGCAAGCAGCAAAGGACAATCGTTGATTTTCTTTTCACCGTAATATATTACACAGTATTACATCATTCAAGAGAGAGAGAGAGAAAGATGATGTTACCAATGGATGATGATAAGGTGTTTGACATTGTTGTCATTGGAAGAACTATGAGGTATTTTAAGGTTTTTTTTTTTATAAAAATAGATTAAAAATTAAAACTAATTATCATGATAGATTGGTCAACAAAATATTTATTAAAATGAGTAATTTTTAACACGTGCATATCAAGTATGTATTTAGTATTGGTCAAATTGACCCAAAATACCTATTTTAGATTATAAAACATAAAAATAGAAAAAAATTATTTAATTATAAATAATACTTTTTTTAAAAAATAAATTTAAATAAACTCACCCATATTTTATTTTTATTCCTATATACTTTGTTAATCTTTAAGTTAATATTATAAAATATAATTAAAAGAATATGAGTATATTATAATTACAAAGTATAATAAAATATGATTGTAGGGAGAAATGTTAAACAATAACAGGAGCACGACTACAATTGCAATTTTAATTTTTATTTTGTTTTAAAAATATGTTTGTTTGATAAAATAATCTATTTTACCATTAGAGTCTAGTTGGTTGGTTGAATAGGATGTGAGTTGTTATAAACTCTTGAGTTAATTCATACGGACGAAAATAAAATTAATAGTATTTTAGATAAATTAATATTATGACTAAATGAATCTTATTTATTATAATACAAATATGTAATATAAATATCACGATTTTTATCTATCATTATTTGCAGTATATTATAATAATACTAAAATAATACTCTTATCCCTTTATTTTCCGTTACCAAAATAAATAAAAATATATACTTATATTACTTCATTTGTTAATAACAATGTGTACCCCTTTTTTCAAGTTATACATTTATACTATTATAATAGCCTCATCAATATAACACATATAATTGATTGAGATGAAAATAAATTACTATAAAATCAAGAATCTAATTTTACATATATTTTGTGTCAACTTGACATTAAATTGAGTAAAAATATGATATTCAATCTAATCATTAAATAGATGTTTAGCTATCTCTTATGGGAGGAGAAACAAAAAACACAAGGTGGGTTGATCAAGAATGTTTCAAGGATGAAGGACTCAAAACAAGATAAAGATGAAAAATCATGGCCGTGATGATGAATTTTTATGCAACTGATAATTTTGTACATGGAGTCAAGATTTTGCACGACAATGAATATGAAAAACACATCAAAATTATTGTTTTATTTATTCAAAAAGTAGTGAAAAGTGGTCTTTTAAAAAAATATTTAATTAAAAACAAAATAAAAATATAAAATTTGTTGTAAGGTTCTTAAGTTTGAATTGTAAACATAAAAAAAAACAAATTTAATTAGTTGATATGGCTATGTAATCCACATGATATTCCATAATTTATATATAATACACCTTTGTGACTTATTTTAAAGTCACAACAACAAAGTAACAAACTTATTTGATAGTTTTAATGAGATGTTAAGGAGTAGGACACATTATTGCAAATGTGGGGAATACAGTTATTAATATTCCAATTGAATAAATGAGGTTGTGAAATTTTGTGGTGCGGTTTTGTCGGGGAGCAAAGGAGAGGGATGATCATGGTTTTATGAAATGTATGTTGGAAGTAGTCAACTTTATTGTTAGCACATTAGTTATATTCTTGAATAGTATAAATAAAATATAACCCTTGATGCAAAGTTTATTTTCTTATGTGCATTTACATAGCTTCTTTGTAATCTTTTTGCTATTTACTCTAAAGTTAGGTACCGCTGGAACCAGTTTTTAATGAATTTGTTTATTGATTTTTGGCTTCTAAAAAATGATAATAATTACGAAGCTGAATTCATTTTTTTTAGGAAACAATTTAAATTTGTAAATTTAAATCTCTATAATATTGTTTAGAGTTAAAAATGATTTTGTCTTATTTCTATGATGTTCTTTGAAATTAAAGATGTATTCTGAAAATTATAAATTTGTTTTCTCTTTTAAGATTATAATGTTAGGTTTATATATAAAGATTCTTAAGAAAAGAAGAATTATCCGGCCTAAAAGGGGGTTCATTATCCTAGATAAGAGAGGGGGATCATGTTGAGAAAAAATTTACAAATTTGTTCAGTTTGTCTTAAAAAATTGTGAAAAAATCATGGATATAGAAATGAGAGTTCGAACCACGTTAAATAAATTTGTGATTCTTTTTTATTTCATTTATGACATTATCTCTTGTTTTTTATTATGTGATTTTTGAGTAATAATCATATGGGTGTATTTTTTTTCCCAACAACAATTTCATTTCTTTGACATGTCTTGTTTAAGGTAGCTAAAGATAAGACCAATGTAGAAGACATTCCAAAAAACCTCTCAATGTACAACATGCAAATGGCCTATATCTTTGCCTACTTCTTCGTCCTTTTTTTATGGCTTGTTCGCAAGGATATTAGCTATGACCTATTAGGATGAAGATGAGAGTTGTACCCCTATAACAAGCATTGAGGAATTATATGCAAGGAAAGATGTGACATACAAACACATTTGGACAAGGTTTGATGCTAAAGGGTGAGTTAAATATTGTTTGTTTAAATAGGGTTGGTTATTTGTTAGGATAGAGTTAATTAGTGTTTGTTTGGAGTGGGTAACATTGTTTTCCTAACATCTGAGTAATCATTGCAACTTTATTTTCGGGTGGGTGATTTTTTTGGTTAAGTGGTTTACATTAACCCATGGTTTTTTAAACCAGACCGAACAATTTAATCGATTGAATCGGAAATCAAGAATCGATTAGTTGACCGATCCAAAAGCTCTAAAAATTTTGGACACTTCAAAACTAGTAGAAACTAGTCAAAAACCACTCAAATCGGTATAAAATCAGAGTTGAACCAGCATAATAAACCAAGATTGAATCAGTTGTTTTTAATTTGTTTTCTTTTTAGCTTTTTTGAAGAAAAAAAATCTAAAATATTTTTAAGATAAATAAAATACATTCTTAAATATTTCACATAAGTGTCAACTATTTTCTCAACTATTATTAGTTTTTATCTTATAAAACATATAATTCAATC